>NW_026782986.1:0-189655 GCF_031769215.1 Ylistrum balloti
ATAATGGTGACTGTATCTATTTATATATAGGGGATTGTGTATGTATCTATTTATATATATCTGTAGGGGATTGTGTGTAGTATCTATTTATATATAATGGTGACTGTAGGGGATTGTGTGTATCGGTATCTATTTATATATAATGGTGACTGTAGGGGATTGTGTGTATCAGTATCTATTTATATATAATGGTGACTGTAGGATTTTGTGTATCGGTATCTATTTATATATAATGGTGACTGTAGGGGATTGTTGGGTATCTATTTATATATAATGGTGACTGTAGGGATTGTTGTATCGGTATCTATTTATATATAATGGTGACTGTAGGGGATTGTATCGGTATCTATTTATATATAATGGTGACTGTAGGGGATTGTGTGTATCAGTATCTATTTATATATAATGGTGACTGTAGGGGATTGTATCGGTATCTATTTATATATAATGGTGACTGTAGGGGATTGTATCAGTATCTATTTATATATAATGGTGACTGTAGGGGATTGTGTGTATCAGTATCTATTTATATATAATGGTGACTGTAGGGGATTTTGTGTATCGGTATCTATTTATATATAATGGTGACTGTAGGGGATTGTATCGGTATCTATTTATATATAATGGTGACTGTAGGGGATTGTATCGGTATCTATTTATATATAATGGTGACTGTAGGGCATTGTGTGTATCAGTATCTATTTATATATAATGGTGACTGTAGGGCATTGTGTGTATCAGTATCTATTTATATATAATGGTGACTGTAGGGGATTGTATCGGTATCTATTTATATATAATGGTGACTGTAGGGGATTGTGTGTATCGGTATCTATTTATATATAATGGTGACTGTAGGGGATTGTGTGTATCGGTATCTATTTATATATAATGGTGACTGTAGGGGATTGTGTGGGGTATCTATTTATATATAATGGTGATGTAGGGGTGATTTATATATAATGGTGACTGTAGGGGATTGTTGTATCTATTTATATATAATGGTGACTATTTATATATAATGGTGACTGTAGTGTATCAGTATCTATTTATATATAATGGTGATTGTGTGTATCAGTATCTATTTATATATAATGGTGACTGTAGGGGATTGTATCGGTATCTATTTATATATAATGGTGACTGTAGGGGATTGTATCGGTATCTATTTATATATAATGGTGACTGTAGGGGATTGTGTGTATCGGTATCTATTTATATATAATGGTGACTGTAGGGGATTGTGTGTATCGGTATCTATTTATATATAATGGTGACTGTAGGGGATTGTATCGGTATCTATTTATATATAATGGTGACTGTAGGGGATTGTATCAGTATCTATTTATATATAATGGTGACTGTAGGGGATTGTATCGGTATCTATTTATATATAATGGTGACTGTAGGGGATTGTATCAGTATCTATTTATATATAATGGTGACTGTAGGGGATTGTGTGTATCGGTATCTATTTATATTATATATATTTATGGTGACTGTAGGGGATTGTGTGTATCGGTATCTATTTATATATAATGGTGACTGTAGGGGATTATTGTATCGGTATCTATTTATATATAATGGTGACTGTAGGGGATTGTGTGTATCGGTATCTATTTATATATAATGGTGACTGTAGGGGATTGTATCGGTATCTATTTATATATAATGGTGACTGTAGGGGATTGTGTGTATCGGTATCTATTTATATATAATGGTGACTGTAGTATCTATTTATATATAATGGTGATGTGTATCGGTATCTATTTATATATAATGGTGACTGTAGGGGATTGTATCGGTATCTATTTATATATAATGGTGACTGTAGGGGATTGTGTGTATCAGTATCTATTTATATATAATGGTGACTGTAGGGGATTGTGTGTATCAGTAACTAAGTATATATAATGGTGACTGTAGGGGATGGTGATTGTGTGTATCGGTATCTATTTATATATAATGGTGACTGTAGGGGATTGTGTGTATCGGTATCTATTTATATATAATGGTGACTGTAGGGGATTGTGTGTATCGGTATCTATTTATATATAATGGTGACTGTAGATATCAGTATCTATTTATATATAATGGTGGTATCGGTATCTATTTATATATATATATAATGGTGACTATTTATATGTAGGGTATCTATTTATATATAGGGGATTGTATCAGTATCTATTTATATATAATGGTGACTGTAGGGGATTGTGTGTATCGGTATCTATTTATATATAATGGTGACTGTAGGGGATTGTATCGGTATCTATTTATATATAATGGTGACTGTAGGGGATTGTTGTATCGGTATCTATTTATATATAATGGTGACTGTAGGGGATTGTTGTATGTTGTATCGGTATCTATTTATATATAATGGTGACTGTAGGGGATTGTATCGGTATCTATTTATATATAATGGTGACTGTAGGGGATTGTGTGTATCGGTATCTATTTATATATAATGGTGACTGTAGGGGATTGTATCGGTATCTATTTATATATAATGGTGACTGTAGGGGATTGTGTGTATCGGTATCTATTTATATATAATGGTGACTGTAGGGGATTGTGTGTATCGGTATCTATTTATATATAATGGTGACTGTAGGGGATTGTATCGGTATCTATTTATATATAATGGTGACTGTAGGGGATTGTATCGGTATCTATTTATATATAATGGTGACTGTAGGGGATTGTGTGTATTGGTATCTATTTATATATAATGGTGACTGTAGGGGATTGTATCGGTATCTATTTATATATAATGGTGACTGTAGGGGATTGTATCGGTATCTATTTATATATAATGGTGACTGTAGGGGATTGTATCTATTTATATATAATGGTGACTGTAGGGGATTGTGTGTATCGGTATCTATTTATATATAATGGTGACTGTAGGGGATTGTGTAGGGGATCGGTATCTATTTATATATATAGGGGATTGGTATCTATTTATATATAATGGTGACTGTAGGGGATTGTGTGTATTGTATCTATTTATATATAATCGGTATCTATTTATATATAATGGTGACTGTAGGGGGGTATCTATTTATATATAATGGTGACTGTGTGTGTATCGGTATCTATTTATATATAATGGTGACTGTAGGGGATTGTATCAGTATCTATTTATATATAATGGTGACTGTAGGGGATTGTGTGTATCGGTATCTATTTATATATAATGGTGACTGTAGGGGATTGTGTGTATCAGTATCTATTTATATATAATGGTGACTGTAGGGGATTGTGTGTATCAGTATCTATTTATATATAATGGTGACTGTAGGGGATTGTGTGTATCGGTATCTATTTATATATAATGGTGACTGTAGGGGATCTATTTATATATAATGGTGACTGTAGGGGTGTATGTATCTATTTATATATAATGGTATCTATTTATATATAATGGTGACTGTAGGGGATTGTATCAGTATCTATTTATATATAATGGTGACTGTAGGGAATTGTGTGTATCGGTATCTGTTTATATATAATGGTGACAGGCCCAGGTGAATTGACATTAATTCATTATATCTTGCTTTACTGATACAACCTATAAGTTATGTCAATTGACTTTTATTTAAACTGAAATAACAACTGAACGGATCAGAGATTATCTGTTAAAAGTTAACGTTTATATTGTTAACTTCTCGGGAAGTTGCGCCATGCCAGCTAAACTGGTCTCAGGACACTGCTTTCTTTAATTTAAAGCTGATGAATAATACAAGTCTTATGCCTGTATATTTATAATAATTTTTATTGAACATTTTATAGTTATGTATTCGTCCACAAAATGGAATGAAATGGACATTTTCCTGATACCGTATATCTCAATCAACGATAACGACATTGCTTTATGTATAACATTGTCCTACATTATATATATGTATATACATCAGACAAGGATATGTAAGTTCGTGTACACATCCCTTGAAAAGTGGAAGTACAACACATTCTGTCAGAGAAAACAGAAAACAGAAAAGGTGATCAGTTTTCAGGAATGGAGAAGTTACCTCCTATGCTTCATAACATATTCTTATTAATTACATAACATATACATCAACAAATAAACAAACCTTTCACTTATTATATTCTGCTACTTGAAGAAATCTTAAACAATAATTGGGTCAAGGGAAAATTAGTTAGAAAAGTGTTACTCAAGGGACTTAACGATGACCGTAATGATAAAAATAATCCCTCTCATAGATATTGAGGAAGATTTGGTAAGTTGTTATCAAAGATTTCACTCCAAAACTCAGTCTCCATAGATACCTATGTATTTGTATAATTACAGCATTACAGCATGACTATGTATAAAGTCAGTAGAAATCTATAATAACAGTGCCCTGTTGCACAGGGTATCACCTACAAGTCGTACTGTAGAGACGTAACAGAGCAAAGTAATAGAGACACCTACAGGTGTATTATAACAATTGTACTGTAGAGACATACCAGAGCAAGAGACACCTACAGGTGCATTATAACAATTGTACTGTAGAGACATACCAGAGCAAGAGACACCTACAGGTGTACTATAAGTTCCCCTCTTACAACTTATTATTACATGTTAAATGTCAATTTGATTTTAATTAAATTTTAGTTTATACAAAAACTGATTCTCTCTAATCAGCTAGCTTACTTGTAATGTGTATATGAGGAAAGGAAGTTATGTGTTGTTGTTGGAGAATGTTGTCAGTATGCTAATTAGTGTGTCTTACTTGTTTTGACCAATTAGCATTGTGCCCTGGAGAGGTGTCCGTATTGCTAGGCATTCAGTTTCAGCGGTTGGTGAGAAAGAGGATGTTTTTGCTTTTTATTAAGTTGTATTATTCTATTACTTCCCGACTATTAATCAGTGTGTGCTAACCTAAAACTTATCACGACATTGTGATCTCCTTTCCTGCTGGGAGGTTACGAGCCTTCCTCGATTCGAAGGATTTGCTTGCTTCAGTGGCTTGGGAGTTTTATATTCCATACCCGAATTCCGCCCGATCGCCATTTTGTTTTACTTCGACTACACTTTCATCTGTCCTGAAGTGATTCGTCACCGATCATCTGTGCGGTTTGCATTTTATTAGAACATTGCACTTTCATTATGTGATTCGGTGATATAGGTGTTTGTAAAAGTCCACGTCTCAACTCAACGGTATACGTGTGTGATTTTCTGACGCAACTTCCGTGTCAGGGAGGTCATAGTGAACGTCATAGTTGTGTGCTTAATCATGGCTTCTAAACGCGGAAGGAACGCATCTAGGCCTGTAACCTACGATCCTGATTTATTGGAAAACTGGACGATTGCTAGACTGAAAGGAGAACTTAATACGTGGAATGTGTCATTCAGATCTGGTTCTAAACGTATGGAACTAGTCAGGAAATTGACAGTCACAAGCGGCCCCGGGAGGTGCGCGATCCCAGCATTCCACTATTCACGCTGATGAACCGACGTCCCACAGTGCATCGCGGCAAGATGGATCTGAATGCCGCGACTCCAAACTTAGTTGCCACGATTTCCAGCCTGGCGGATAGTGTTAACACGTTACAAAACTACAGACGCTACCCTGATATCCAATGTCAACAATGATCCTATTGTTAGACGGACCCGGGACGTTGTTTCTTCATCAGTGTTTGGACCGCAGGGATCGTCAACTTCATCCACAGAAGATTTTACTCTCAATACTGCCATTCAAAGATTTCAGGAAGAAGGAAACCGTTCCAACTTTTCAGGTGAGCAGTCTACATCAAAACGCACCCGTTACGGGTATGCCTCTGAATCGTTGCCTTTGGTAGAGGGTGTCGGGTCATTTCGCCCAGATTACCGTTTCGCTCTGGGTCGTTTCGCACAGGTTCATTTGCCCAGGTAATGGGGGTGAGTTGGTTCGCCCATGACATGCAGGGTCGGTTCGCCCAGGTAAGTTTTACAAGTTTACAGGTGTTAGTGTGATCAACTACTTTACATTGAATGATTCAATCATTGATTGATGATGTGGACAGTGCAATAATTGGTTAATTACGATAACTGGATTGCAGGTGACACTCCTGCCAGGATCGTGTGTATAGAAATTTCGAAATCTATGTACACATCGCGGCATTCGTTTGATTTGACACTTTGAGCAGTGCAGAATGAATCCTTCATGGCTGCATTGTTTTAACAACGAAATGGGAGCAACTTATAAAAAGTCGAAGTTGATATGCTTTGCCATTTACTTGTTGGAATGGCTGACTTATGCATTGCTTGTGCAAAGGCAGTCCGACCGCGACAGCATGCTGTTACTTGCGACAGTTGTGAAAGATGGCAACACAGAACATGTGGAACTGGTAAGTTGTTTTTAATTTGATTTTTTTTCAATTATTAAAATTAATTTCAACAGTGTTTTACTATTATTAACTTAATTCAAGTTTAACATTACTAAACCATTAACTTTTCTTTTTTGTTCTTAATTTTAACATTTACATTCATTTATAATTTTACTAATTCTTTAAGATTTTATTAATTTTTTAAATATAGTACAATATTTAATGTTATGGCCGTGTTCATGTACAATATGAAACAAAAACAATTAACATTTTAAAATATATAAGTTCCACAGTTACTACACAAACTTGGTACTTCTAATAATGATTTATTTATGAGGAATACACCTGTGGCATGTTATCTAATTCCATTGTTATAGTGTTTGCATTATGTTAAATATTTGTTCAATACATTTTTATAGGTATCAGTTTGGCAACATACAGAGAAGCCATGAAATCCAGTGGTGAACTGCATTTCATGTGTAGACCTTGTGAAGATAGAAATTGGCCACTAGACAATGTAGCTGGATTGCGACAAGATGCTGACATTGACTTGCCACCTCCACCACCCATTGACATACCTGATGACGATGACATGCAACTTGATGACTGGCCACCACCGCCCCCTCCAGCACCCATTAATGACTACATAGAGAGTACAGATGACCAGGATTGGCCCCTACCACCGCCACCACTTGACGACAAACCACTACCAGATGCCCCACTTGATGACCAACCACTACCAGATGAACCACCACTACCAGATGACCCACCACTACCAGATGACCCACTTGATGAATCATTTGACTTGCCTCACAGACGTGTAGATGGACTGATGCCAGAGCCACTTGAAGAGTGTGTAATTTTAATACAGTTTTAAAAATAAAGTCAGAAATGTTTCATTTATCTTTGGAGACATATCCAGGACCTTGGTTGGGTTAGCGCCATCCTATCACCAGAATGGACCGATGCATTCTTTCTTGAGGCAACTTCTAGCCATACCTTTTCTTCCTCCTGGCCACATTAGGGATACTTTCGAGAGTTTGAAGACACGCACAAACAGTCCTGCACTGAGAAATCTCGTGGACTACATGGATCGTCAGTGGTTTCAGAATTCAGTGTTTAGTGTAGATGAGTGGTGCATTTATGAGAGGACTGTGAGGACGAACAATGATTGTGAGGGTTGACATAACAGACTGAACCACAAAGCAGGAAGACAAGGATTAGGTGTTTATCGTTTGGTGCCTGAGACAAGAGGCAGAGACAGTTGAGATTCCAGTGACAGCTTGTGACCTCGAGAGAGAAACAAACAGTCGCTTCACCAAACTCGAAAAGAAACTACAAACTGCTTGGACCGATTACATGAACAATGAACTTTCAACCAGTCATTTCTTGAAGATAGTTAGTCAGTGTTATGCCCCTCCTAGTGACAAGTAAAATCTTGTAACATAATGTAATGTCAATCAATGTGCAGTGTATCGTAGTGCACAGCACCTGCAGTGATTGTGATATATGAATCGTATATGTGAATTTTCCACTGGATTTGTGAATGATTGTCAGCAACTATATACCTAATTAAATAAAAAAATATTGAATCTTATTGATGTCAGAATAAATGTACACCAATTGATCTAAATGATGTTCATTTTACTATGTGATTAAGGTGAAATTGTACATTGTTTTGTCAGTGTTTGTCAGAGTTTTGAATGCAATATGTTGTTTATTAGTGCTGAATGTTATAGGACTATTGTGATAAGCAAGTTTTTAAAATGTTTGTATTTTATTAATTGAACACAATTAAAACGAAGAGAGTAAGGAATTTAATAGTGCTGATCTTTAATTAAAATGAGGCAAGTTGCATGCTGTGAGCGAAATGTTTTGTTTATTGTTGCTATGATAATGAGTTTCCTAATATTACTCAATCATTCTTTTTCAGTGCATTCGCTTTGGAAATGGAAAGAAAACCCCTATTCGTCACTATACTTATTTATTAGGAGTGTCTCTTTAAAAGGACGATTGTGATTTGCACTAATTAAAATGGTTATATTTTATAACTATGAAGAGAGTTGGGAGTGTAGTTTTTCTATAGTGCTGAAAAAGATCAGATTTCTTGTGATTTTGTATGTTATGGGTGTTTTTTCCATTGAGTCTGTTGATATGTAAGTTTACTGTTATGTTTAATTAATTTTATTATGAATTTGAAATAAATCATGTGTACATATTTAACTTTTTTTTGTTTCTGCTTCATTTTCAAAATACAGCAGAGTATTTGTTAAAAAATAATTCTGTATGGTACTAGTGCAGGAAAAAAGGAAATAATGCCATATAAAGTAGCTGTAATCTTAGGAGGAAAAAAGTGTAAATTTAACGTTATTCACATTGTGGTTCAAAGGGGAGTAACTCTCATTATCAAGTGATGTTCATTACACAGGAAGCCATGATTCTATCGCCGTAGTGCAAGTTAAAATGGATTAAAAGTAATTTTCAGGGAGTATACACAGGGTTCACCCTGGACTTTAAATACAGAGAGAAAAAATCTCCCTTGCATAATTCCAGTGAGATTTTTCAGAAACAGATGAGATTTTTTCTTTCGCTTCCATATTTTTCATGAGATTTTTTTTTTAATGAGGTATGTAATGCATTATAATTAATAAGATATTTCAATTAAATAAAAAACACAAAATCATCTGGTTTCAGCCTTTTTAATGTATTATTCATTTCTTTCCAAATATTTTTCTACTTTTGGCCTTTTTCCACACGAAAAAAGCTTCATTGAAGTCAAAGTCTTCGATACGTGATCCTGCCTACATAATGCGCACAAGTTGTTCACAGTGGTCTCCGCTAAGGCGGTTTCTTATTGGAGTTACCACAGAATTTTGTGCAGAAAATGCCCTTTCACAGTCACTTGTGTGCACTGGGTGTGCCAGTGCCAATGCTGCCAGTAATGTTTGGAAACTCCTCCTTGTGATACTGGGTGAGGAGGTCCCAGATCATAGAGGTGGATGGCCTGGGGTACTGATGTACCTTGACAGTCTGTTTCACCTACAAAAACAATCATGCTGTCAGCTGATGACAAAAGAATTTTGATCAGCAATATGATTGATAGTACCTTTAGTTTAAATAAATTCTTTTTTTTTTCTTTAAGATTATATGACATAAAATTTATTTCCGTATTTGTCTAGTACTGTCTGTTAAGAAGGTAACAGGCCTCAGTCCAAGAACACCAAAGCTTGTCATCAACTGCTTGTCAGGAAATCTGATATCAATGTTGAAGATTATAGCAATAGAAAAAAAGTAAAATAATTTATTGATTTTATTTAATTGATAAGTTGATTCACCAATGAATTTTATACTTTAAATGTATGATTGTTTTGATGTTTTATGTATACTGACCTTGCTGTGATGTTGTCAATCAACAACTGAATGAACTTCATTCTTGTAGATGGGAAGCTGAATTTGGACTGAGGAATTACATGACCCTTGAACTGCCCATCTATGAAGATCTTCCCCAGTTCCTTTGAAAATGTCGGTTTGTCAGAATCAACTGTATCATCCTTCATGTTCTCCAATTCGGCAATGCAAGCATTTACCTCTACCTACAAATAAATTACAACTAACATGGTGGATGAAATATTCACAAAGAAAAAATAATTCTTATGCTATTGATAATGTTATGAATGCTGCTTAAATAAAATGGTGCCGATACATAAATGTACTTGATTCTTTGTTTCTTTTGTCATAATTATAATAATGTAACATATCAGGATCAATGCAACCAATTAAGAATGAAATTGTCACAAATTGCCTTTTATTTTTATTTCCTTTTTTATAAATGCACATGTTCAATTATTCAGGAATTACCTGCACAAGTGCAATATCTAAATCCCTTTTTTGGAAAAAGAGATTTAATTTCATCACAGGTTGCAAAATATCCATCAAAGCATCAGTCATCCTAATGAAGAACTCGTCCCCGATCTTCTTTTTCAAACCAACAGCTTTAGAATCATTGACTTGTGTGCTGAAGAATGTTAGTAGGGAATCCAGTGTACGGTACACAGTTTTCATGGCTTTGTAGAAGCTCAACCACCTCACTTGATGTACTTCAATGTACTTCAGGGTGGGTTCATCTAATAGCTTTTGCACAGCTTCAATTGAATCACATCTTTTAGGAGATTTCTTAAAGTAGTAAAACTCCATGAGGTCAGTCAGTAAGTATCCTTATACACGGGTCAGTCAGTATCCTTATACACGGGTCAGTCAGTATCCTTATACACGGGTCAGTCAGTATCCTTATACACGGGTCAGTCAGTATCCTTATACACGGGTCAGTCAGTATCCTTATACACGGGTCAGTCAGTATCCTTATACACGGGTCAGTCAGTATCCTTATACACGGGTCAGTCAGTATCCTTATACACGGGTCAGTCAGTATCCTTATACACAGGTCAGTCAGTATCCTTATACACGGGTCAGTCAGTATCCTTATACACGGGTCAGTCAGTATCCTTATACACAGGTCAGTCAGTTCACAAACACACAGGTCAGTCAGCATCCTTATACACAGGTCAGTCAATATCCTTAAGACACAGGTCAGTCAATATCCTTATACACGGGTCAGTCAGTATCCTTATACACGGGTCAGTCAGTATCCTTATACACAGGTCAGTCAGTTCACAAACACACAGGTCAGTCAGCATCCTTATACACGGGTCAGTCAGTATCCTTATACACGGGTCAGTCAGTATCCTTATACACGGGTCAGTCAGTATCCTTATACACGGGTCAGTCAGTATCCTTATACACAGGTCAGTCGGTTCACAAACACACAGGTCAGTCAGCATCCTTATACACAGGTCAGTCAATATCCTTAAGACACAGGTCAGTCAATATCCTTATACACAGGTCAGTCAGTACACTAATATACAGGTCCAAATTTGTGCAATTATCTATTCATTCCTAGTGGAGGGGTAGGATTTTAAAGAATTTCCACTATTTTCCCTCAGGCCCCTTTCAGCAGAGAACCACTGTATATACAAACTTGATTTCTCTTCCCCTAAGGATGCTTCTGACTGAATTTTGGGAATATTTTCATTCATGATTGGTAGCAATTTAAAGTATTAAGTTGTGAATGACAGATACTGCTCGATGGCATAAGTCCTTCTGACGAGGTGGGCTAATAAACATCAAGACTTTATCAAGGATGGCACATATGCATACTGTGTCCTTGATTAATAAAAGGTGGACACAGATCATGGATGACCTTATCATCATTATCATCATCATCATCATCATCATCATCATCATCATCATCATCATCATCACAAAACTTCATGCTATAACTTGTACAAGATGTTCATAGAGCCTGTACTGCTCATCTTGTTTAGTTTGCTGAAATTGATTAAGTTAAACTAAAGGAAAGTAATTCAACCCCATTGTATCGCCCCATAATAGGCTTCTTGTACATAGGAATGTGACGTCATGTACCAAGGAGAACCTACAAATCTGATCCAACCAGTAACTATTGTACATAGGAATGTGACGTCATGTACCAAGGAGAACCTACAGATCTGATCTAACCCAGTAACTATTGTACATAGAAATGTGACGTCATGAACCAAGGAGAACCTACAAATCTGATCTAACCAGACATAATTGTACACAGGATTGTAATGTCATGTACCAAACAGAGCAACACACTACACATGTACTACTGCATGCTTTTAAAACAAACCAGTAGATTGTTGCTAACTGTCATCTGTTGGCTTCTGTTTTTTGGGCTCTGTTCCAACAGCCCCACCTACAAGTAAAATAATGTCACATACATGATAAAAACGTTTCTGTTTATCAAAAAATTTAAGAATTACAAAGTACACAAGAATTTAACAGATAGTAAAATCAATTATTTTTTCCATCAGTTAAGTTAACTTTAGTGTTTCAGAGGATAAATCAGTATTAGTTTACTAGTGGTTACATCTGATGATGGTGGGGTAAAATTATACCTCTCTAACACTCTTAAGGTTTCAGGAGAAAAAGATTTTAATTCCGGTCAGAACAATATAGAGTCTGTATCAATGACCTGGATATATCAGCTTTGACTTCAAACATTTTTTATTTACTATTACATTGTTACATTCCCCCAACCCCCCAACATGATAAGCAGGAACTCAAACTATATTTTGACAAAATACTTTCGCTTCAGACCCTTAATTTACATGAAATCGGACCCCCTTCACCTGGGGAAATTTGACTTAAAATTCTATCAAAATACGAGACCTACCATTTACAAAAAAAATTAGCTCCCTTTACTTAAGGATGTTTCAACCGATCTACACATCAAATGCAATTTTTAAATTTGATTAAATTTTCCCAAACAGTGGGTCTGAAGGCTCGGATACAACATTTATACAAAATGACTATTCATCCACAGATGCTTCGGACCAAACTTAGGCAGAATCACTGCATTCCTACAGAGATGATTTTTTTCCTTTACCATTACTCCAGACCTATTGCTTGTTGAAAAAGAATTTTAAGATCACTTAACCCCAGAGATCTTGAATATAGGTCAAAGTCAATTATTTGAACAAATAGCCCTTCATCCACTTAAACTGAAGAACCAATAACAACAGCCTTAACCTTTCATTGATTGGGAAGAAGTTGTTTGAATATTTTAACACCTTTGACCCCTGTAACCTTTAATAAGAGAAAAAGTCAATCACATGAACAAAATTGGTAACCTTTCCTCCGTCAATCTACAGGCCTGGGCCTTTTAGTTATTGAGAAGAAGTTGTTTGAATAAGTCAACATATCTGATCCTCGTGACCTTAAAAGTAAGTCAAGGTCATTCATTTTAATAAATTTGGTAGCCCTTCCATCATGTAATCCTGCAGTCCTAATATCAGCACCCTGCGCTATTTGGTTATTGAAGGGAAGTCATTTGAATATTTAAGCCCTGTGACCTTGAAAGTAAGTCAAGGTCATTCATTTTAATAAACTTGGTAGTCTTTTATCCCATTATACTACAGACCCAATATCAGCACCCTAGGCCTTTTGGTTATTGAAAGGAAGTCATTTGAATGGAGAGATTATGCAAGGTGGACGGCCTAGACAACAACCCTCATATCAATACTGCTTCTGTACATCAGGCACGATATCACATGATACTGCCAGGAACTATCACTTCTAATTCCCATCAATGTAACTAAATTGTCAGTTCTCACCTCCATTCATGATACCTCTGATCTTTTCCTCTTCTTCATGTACAAAGGTAGCCAGAGATGGGTTTACTTGCATTATTTTTTCTGTAAAATATCCATACTCTCCTAATGAGATCTTCCCATATATATGAAGTTCTTCAAAGATGCCTGTTATAGTTGAGATACGTTCAATCCAGTATACAGGTATTGGGGCATTCTTTGAAAAGATTCTTCACACTCTCAATGTCGTCGTTCGTTAATTTTAGCTGGATTTTATACTCCAATAAATTCTGGGCAGCTATGGCTTTTTCATTTTCAGGTAATGTTATTCTAGAGGCCATTTCTTTTATCCTTTATCCTTCAAACCTGAAAAAGATAAGAATATCAATGAAACTGATGAATGCTGCCTTAAACAACTAAATTGAAAAAAACAAACAAGAGGCCTAGCAGCCTTAATAGTCACCTGAGAAAAGCAATATTGAATATAAAGCTTAAAGGGTAGTTATCAAGTGTCATGAAATAGAAATTGTGACACTGAATGTAGTAAGCCAGTATCAGTGTATGCATACTATCAAAACTTTCATCCTCTACTAATAATTCTTAAAAAGTTATTTCTAGAGTGGAATAACCAACATTATGCTCAAAAATGCATTTTTTCTACAAAAATTACAGTAAAGTTTCTAACACTTCCTCCCCAGGAAGAAATGGGATACCCATTTTGGTAATCAAAGCACCTTCCATGCTTCCATTCATATAGAGCATTTGAGTCTACCATATCTGGGTGTTGAGAAAAGATCTTTGAAATTTAAGTCAATTTGACCCCTTTTGGCCCTGCCTCACAGGCCCTGGGGTTCAGACAGTCAGGATCAATATGGACATACCATCTAGTCATTATCCTTAGCTCATAATTCTAACCAAGTTTGAAATATTTCCAATGGAAATTCAACAAATTATACTCAAAATATATTTTTCCTATATAAACTATAGTAAACTTTATCCCTTTCAACAGGGAAATGCGAGACCCTGGGGCCATGAAATTTTCAATTTTGGTAAAGCACCTTAAGATGCTTCCATTCATGAATATCAATTTATTCTACTATATCTGGGTGATGAGAAGAAAATTTTTGAAATTTAAGTCATTTTGATAATTGGTATTAGAATATATTTAGTTATTAATTAACACCAAATTTATGTTGTTCATTCTATTAATTACAGTTCCTTAATAGGTCAGCTTCTATAACTGAGAAACAAGGTACAATCAGTTGTATTCCAAAGGGAGATGAGCCATGTCAGTTTTTGAAAACTTGGGACACCTATTTTTCTTTTAAACAGTTCTTATAAAATAGCTTTTGGAGTAATTTCTCATTGGATAAGGTGGAAAAGCTTATCACCAAAGACCAGACAGGTTTCTTATCTAGGCATTACATACAGCAAGGCAACTGTACTCTCTATGATTTAATGTGTTATGCAGAAGATTTAAATATTCCAGGTATGTCCCTTACTGTGGATTTTGAAAAAGCGTTCAATTCAGTTTTTGATTATTTCAATTTTGGGTGGAATATTAGAAAGTGGGTGAGCAATTTACATGATAATGTTTACTCCTCGTTTAATCTCAGAGAAGATATATCTGCACCTGTTAAAAGTCAACATGATTTTGTCAAGGTGACCCTGTAAGTTGATCCATATATTTTGTATTGTGTGTTGAAATCTTAGCTGCTGAAATTAGGAACAATGAAAACATCAAGGATATTCAAAATGAAAATGTATGTATTCTTAATATACATGAACCTTCTATGAAGATTGAAGTTGGTCTGTCTGCTAAGACACTGTTTCTGTAATTAAATAAAGGGACATAACTCTATGAATTTTTAAAGACTCATTTGTGGTATAATAAGTTTTTGTACGAAAATTGCTGTCATTGAACTTGTCCAGGCAATGATAATAATGAACCTTCCGATAATGATTGAAGTTGATTTGTTGATAACTACTTGCGAAACTGAGCAGACACTGTCTTACTCCATGAATTATGGTCCGAAATTTCCAACTTGTCCAAGGTATGATGATATTGAAACTTTCCATGAAGTCTGAAGTTGATCCAATAAAAACTACTTTCGATATCAAAAGGACACTGTATTGGTAATTGAATAAGGAACATAACAGTAAGATTTAAAAAAAAACTCCTTTGTGATATAGTATAGATTTTCAAGAGGAGAATAACAATGTCTTTTATCTGAAATGGTTTAATTCTAGTGTAGATACTATAAATGACCTAGTTAAGAATTCTGATAATCTGACACTTCTCATTTGATGAATTTGTTCATAACTTTCCGATAAACACCAACTATATACACTATCATGGTCTGATCACAGCTGTAAAGCATTTCCGGTCGAACATAACTTTCAGACTTTAACACTACATCAGTCTTAAATACTACTTCCTTTCAAAATTTCCTTTAAAACTCAAAAAGGATCATTAAACCAGCACAAACATCTGATATATGGAAAAGGGGTGTACATCAAGAATTTTACTTTGATGAACAAAAGTGAAAAATATACTACAAATCCCTTTTACAATCACAGTTACAATGGTTCCAAGTAAGAGAGTTATGTATCGTACAAACACCTTTTCATCAAAACATTCCAAAGTCCCACTCCTTTATGTGCTCTGTGTGAGGACAGATTTTGTAAGCGAGATTTGAATCACTTCTTAATATTCACTGTATTGATTCCATTCTGGATACTTAAAGAAACATTTTTGAAGAATTATTTCTCTGAAAATTAATGTTGGAGATAATGAAATTTTAATTATTTATAATCGTTATGCCTGTAAGACCAGATTTGTGCACAAATCTCTAACTCTACATTGTAAATACTCTCTTTAAGTGGAATTCCATTTTGGAAATATAGGATCATACAAGGTACCTTTTCCCCCCAAATTGCCTCAGATCCTTGACATCACCTTACACTAATTTCATTACCTTTTAATCTAATTCTGAATATTATAATATAATATGATCCTCCCAACTCTCTCTTAACACCCTTACCCTCCTCCTCTCTCTCTTCCCCCCCCCCTGCCCCCCTGTTATGTGTTCAGGAGTACTAGTGTGTTTGGACTGGCTTCAAGAGAAATGTGTTAAATGTTCTCTAGGTTGCCTTTACTCCACTATATCACATATGTTTGTTATTGTGTATATTTGATACATGGACATAATAATACAGAGATTAATTTTATGTGCAGTTTGGGTTTTTGTCAAAATGGAAGAAACTTAATGGGCTGTGTTTGAAGAGATTGAACTAGGCATTACCTTCTCTATTGACATATTGGTTAAAATGTCAAAATTTGGGGGTAATTTCTATTTTTTATACTCCCTGATAATATAAACTCTACATATGACCAAAATGTATAACAAAGAACGCTATAATGGATTCATCTCTTTATAAAATATTGATTTCCTGTCCATTACCTCCCTCTGGCCCAAGGGAGCCAAGACCTTCCATTTAAACAGACCTTTTTCCCTTCACCAAAGCATGCTTTAGACCAAATTTGCAAAATAACCTGTGATTCCTGAGGAACAAGATAGATTTTTTCCCTACCGGACCCTGCACTCAGCCACCATAGAGCCAGACCCACCATTTACACAACATTAGTTCTTCATCCCCCAAGGTTGCTCCAGACTAGTTGCAATTCATAGAAAAAACTGACCAGTGCCGCAGTATCCCAATAGATTACTTCGCCCTTCAAGCCAGGTGACCTAAAACTGAAATAACAAATGTGTTGAAATAACCCCCCAATTTTACGTGTTTAAACCAATGAAGAAGGTAATGCCAGGTCCATTCTCTTCAAACACAGCCAATGCAAGTCTCAATTTCCTCCACTTCAGTAAATTCGACTCTATTCCGGTCAATACCCCACCTTCATATGTGATGTAACCCATGAACTTTTAATACGAAGGAAACGGGAATACAAACGTTCTGAAGCCGCATGTAAAAGGCAATATAGGAAGTTCGAGGGAGATATGATGGAACACTCACGGAAAACCAATCCACGGTATTTTTATAAAAAAATTCTCAACCACAAAATCCAATGTTTCAAATGTGTCGTTGGATGACTTTTTTAATCACTTCAAGGATATAGCCATGAATCTTGACCCGCCGGATAATGAAAGTTTAGAGGATAATGTTGATATGAACACCGTCTTTGATGAGCTTGACCGTAGTATATTTAGGGACGAAATTAAATGCGCTATTAAGCATCTAAAACGTGAAAAAGCGCATGGTTTAGACGGTTTATCAAACGAATATTTTATTGAAGCTGGTGACATTTTACTGCAAGCCTTACACACTATTTTTAATAATGTATTTAGCTCTGGATGTTTCCCTGAAGAATGGTCTAAAGCGGTGATGGTCCTGGTGTTTTAAAATGGTGATCAAAACGATCCTAATAATTATCGTGGAATAAGTCTCCTGAGCTGTATGGCGAAACTTTTTACATCTGTACTTAACAAAAGACTAGTAGACTGGTCGGAGGCGAATGACATTATCACAGATGCACAGTTTGGCTTTCGTCCTGGAACAAGTACGGTTGACGCCATTTTCGCGCTTCATGCCATTATTACAAAATCTCTAAATGATAGTAAACGTTTGTATTGCTGTTTTGTTGACTACAAGAAAGCTTTCGACTCTGTCGATCGTTGTAAATTGTGGTATAAATTGTCAAAATTAGGAGTTCGAGGAAGGCTGTTATCAATTTTGAAAGCTATGTATAAAAAAGTTAAGACATGTGTCTCATCGAAGGGAAGATGTTCCGATTTTTTTGTAAACAATATGGGTCTCGCCCAAGGGGAAATTTTATCCCCAATTATGTTTTCAATGTATGTAAATGATTTTGAAAATGACTTTATTGCTAACGGTATAAGGCCGTATGATTTTGGAGAACTCAGTCTCTTTTTATTAATGTATGCGGATGATTTGGTGCTACTTGCAGAATCAGCCAATGAGCTACAGAATATGTAAATTAGTTTGTCTACATATGCGAATTCATGGAAATTGACCGTTAACACGGCAAAAACTAAGATTGTTGTCTTTAGAAATGGAGGCCGCTTAGGTAATAACGAGGAATGCTTCTTCGATGGAAACAAATTAGAAGTCGTTGAACAGTTTACTTATTTAGGTATCGTTTTTAAATGGAACAATAAATTTAATGTTGTACAAAAGCAATTATCCGGGCAAGGTCGAAAGTCAGTATTTGCCTTATATACAAAATGTAAAAATTTGAATTTAAACTGCCATACCTTGATTAAACTTTTTGATACATATGTTAACAGTATACTGTGTTACGCATCTGAGGTATGAGGCTCGTGCAAAGGCATAGATATTGAGAAAGTTCACCTGGAATTTTGCAAAAGGATATTATGTGTTAAGAAGTCAACATGCAATGTAATGATCTATTTTGAATTGGGTAGATTTCCAATTGTACATACCAGACATTATAATTTAATTAAATACTTGTTCAAGCTTTTAAATACTAAGAACTGTGTTCTTAAAACTGCTTATGATGAACTCATGTATATGTCACAGCGAAATACTGTTTTTAATTGGGTAACTTTTGTGAAAGACAAACTTTTTTTTTCTCGGTCTTGGCGAAGTGTGGTTGAATCAACACAATGTGAACCCGTCTGTTGCCCTGCCAATTGTTAAACAGAGAATCTTTGATAATGCACGGCAAGAATTGTTTGAAATATTAGAGAATTCCTCGAAATGTTTTTTGTATAGACATTTAGTTGATAATTTAACATTGCAACAATATTTATGTAAATATATACCAAAGCGAAATAGAATTGCTCTAACTAGATTACGTTTATCAGCGCATATGCTGTATAGTGAAACCGGGAGATACCGAAACATTGTTAGAAATGAACGTATATGCAGAATTTGTAATTCTGAAGATATTGAAGACGAATATCATTTTTTGTTTATTTGTCCATTTTATCAAGCTTTAAGAGAGAGACGTATAAAATTGTATTACTGGAAAAAACCATCAGTTTTCAAGCTGATACAATTATTGAGTACAACGAACTTTTAAGAATTAACTATGTTAAGTAAATATATATATGATGCCACCCAGTTGAGGAATAGCATGATATAATGTTAAAATATATGTAACTACATGCATTTTCTGTCCATTCTCCAATGCGGTATTGCATTGCCTGCCACTGTATTTATATGTATTGTGTACATACTGATGAGCTGTAAAGCTCAAAGTCAATAAATGAATTTGAATTTGAATATGTGTGCCTAACAGGTCCTGAGGATGGTACGTGACACCTGGACTCTTATCAGAGACACCATTAATTACTGCCAACTGGGAACGATTACTTAGGAAAGGAGAAATCCAATTAAATGTTGTTAGACTAGAAATAGAATAATGACAGTTTACAGATATCAAAGTGTTACAAAACCACGCTTACCTGATGATGTATACTAACCAAATGTTTTCTTGTATTTTTCTTCAGAACGAAAATGGCGTCTAGTTGACCAAAGAGGAAATAAAATGCGCCTATCGACCCACCCAATCGATTCAGAGTACCGACACAGGGATCATTACCTCACTCTTTATAATTTAACACGGAAGTGTCATGCGCAGCATGGTCGCTTTCGTGAAAACAGTTGAACCTTTTGAACCAGCTAACCCGCAACTTACATAACCAGAAAAAGTCGGAACATCTTGCCTTTTACCATACCTAACGTGGTTTCGTATAAAGTAACCTGAAGTTACGCATTCGTAATTTGTGTACCCTTATCGAATAAAACGGGGTCGATGCACCCATACATTTCCGGAATAGGGTACGTAAGTCATGTCTGTTTAGAGTTCGCAAAAACTATATATCCGATAAGTATTGGTGTTTTATGTAACTTCTTTCACATCTGACTCATTTGCCGATGTCGGTCACACAGATATCATTAAATTTTAGCGATAAAGATAACTTCTATGAACAAATTTTTATCCTGTTATTCTCAAGGCTTATGGTAGTATATGTTCTTTCTTTCAGTGTTTCACGCTGATTTTCATTGACGACATCCTCTTCATATATTATAGACAGAAATGTCAAAGAAAAAAAATCGAATCTCAATTTATGTAGATTAAAAAAGAAACATTTTGTTAGAAGGTTGTTTTCAGCGAAAAAACAAAATACAATATCATCAAAATTTATGCAACCGAAATTTGCGAATAGGACTCCGAAATCCATCAATAAACGGCCTTGTACCAAAGTGTTTACACCACGCAGATTGCCTATCTCAATGAAAACCAGGTTTTTTTCACCTTCACCTTTAAAGGTTTTAAGACCTAAGATATGCAAGTCTTCAAAATCCTTATTCAATACTTCCTCTCTACTGGATGGAGGAATCAAACCTCTGGATGTTCAATCACATAGTGATAAGCATGGTGATTCTATATTGGGGAACTTATCTGCTGGTATGTGTTTGGGCGTGTCTTCTGTAATTAGCCTTACTAAAAGTTACTTTATTACATACATTGCAAGAATATTTTCCTGTTCTGTTGTGTCTCCCTTCGTGTTGACGCAAGGATGATGCTGACGCTAAGACCTTCCCACATGTTTTGCATAAAAAAATGATGCTGAAAAAAAATCAGTACAAGTTATTAGTAAGGTTCTGTTGTCAATAAAAGGAGAAGACACTTTTACTCATTTGGAACATAATTTTATACTATACCTAACAGTGGTTTAATTTCACTCAAAGCCAATCAATACTGAATGAACATCTAGATCACAGTAATCTTACATTCGGATTAGAAAGTACGGTCTCATTCAACACGTATGCATGTACAACAGCATTTTGTGTGACCGACATAAGCATTTCGACTCTAATGAATATGTGTGACCTACATCTTCAATTATATTTTTATTGTTTAAAACGACAACCGAGGCCAGTGTTTATGTTTATGAAGCCATCCATCTTGTAATCTATCAGCGGTTAACAAAAAACAGTGAAGGAAATTTGGAATCTGTCTTATTATCCGAAAATCTAACATAAACATAATTTTGTTTACAAAAATGTGCCCGATGTCGCCACGTATTGATAATTTGTAACGAAGTGTTTGAAGAAATCTCTGGTTTTCCTAACAATTAAAGGTGATTTCGTATACTTCATAACTCTGCATCTTTGACGCTCGAGTGTTTGGATGGGAATTGTAGCTCGTTAGTACTGTTTAAGGTGAAAACTTACCTCCAGGCAAGCAGTTTCGGCTTTTAAAAATGCGTCCGACATCACTTCCTGTGACGTAGATTGGCCACCTTGTGACTTAGAATTCAGACTGGCAGGTGTGATTTCTTTATCGCCTTCTGGAACTCTAGACAGGAATATATTCACTGATACATGTTATCAGGTTATTAGTCTGCTGATCAGTACTACATGTACATATACAGTAGATCTTGTAGGCAGAAAAACATAATTATATCGGTTCAATAGTAATTGGTCATTGTGTTTTGACAAGTATTTTTTCATCACCAGTTTTTTTTTTTTTTTTTTTTATAAAAACTGCATAACCAGTTTTAATTTTTATAATTAGTTCAATATTTTCCCTTGTAGATCTTCCCTGATGATGAAGACAATGGTGCAGTTAAGGCAACATCATGTCAATGCCCGATGGGGGAATATAAATGCCATCATGTAGCAGCTGCATTGTTGTATGGGTAAGCATATGCTTAGAAGAATAGATAAGTTAATAAAGACTAGGTAAATTCAATATGTGACAATAATGTAGGTAATAATTAAAGTGGGATTTTTTTTATTAATTATTATTATTTTTGTAAATGACCATTTATTTTATATATGACATTTAAATTGTGTTTTAGGTACAAAAAGAGCAAGTAAAACTAATGTAAAGTACAGTTGGATGAAACACCCCAAGTCAGCACCTCCAAAAACTACACTGACAATGAGTGAATTATATCCCCCAAAGCAACCAGGATACAGGTAAAAGAATCAAGTCTTATATCTATATACAATTGAACTCACACTTTTAAAAGCCAGTGGTGATATTAAATATATTTCCTGCAAATTTATTCGTGTTGTTACATTTTAAAAAGTTTATATTGCCAGTATGTGTCCCATCATGTACACCCGATTAAATGTTACTGAAATATGGAAATAAATTATGGTGATTATCAAAATCTTTTTGTTATTGAAATAAACAAGTTTTAAGAAAGAGCCAATGTAGGATTATTGCTCTTTGTATCAAAATGTTATGAACATCATTTTCTAATGTAATTAATGTGATTACTCCGAGCTCTGATGAGGCCTGTCACTGATGATGACAGATCATATCTTTACTAGCAACTTGAACAATTAGGACATTTCACAGGTTGACTCATAGTTTCTGTTCAGTTGTGTTGAAATGATTTTTTGTTTAGTTTTTAATCCCCACCAAACATTATCCTGTCCGTGCTATATTTCCTACTCTAAAAAGAGTAGGAGTACTTTCAATAACACTATATAAAGGTTCACCTCCTGAGACAGTGTGTTGCATATCAGAATTAGGTCACTGTGACCAACATTTTGGCCTTTGACATGTATCACTTCAGTTGTATTCTAAGTATGTAGGGGGGGGGGGGCTGTAATTTGCTAAATGGTCCTGTTTTTTGGGGGTTTTTTATCAGTTCGGTTTTGAAGTTCATTTGTGTTATGTTCAGAGTTTATACATGTCATTCCTTAAATAAAGTGCAATTTAACTAATGTAGATATTTTGAAAGAATTGAATTCAAAGATAAGTGTAACTTATCTCATTAGAGCATACTGATTCGTGATAAAGGATTATGTTGCAATATACAGTTAAAATACTGGCATTGAAATGATGTTCACAATGTACCAATTTTGCTTCAATGTTGCTGTTCATACAATACAATACAATACAATACAAATTTGTTTATTAAAGTGTCATATATCACAATTACATCATATGTAAAGTACACAATATAAAACCATAGTGAGACCGTTGGGATCAATCATATTAAACTAAACCAGGTAAATCCAATATCATGAATTAAAACTTACTTATCACAGATCGTAATCCAGAGAACAGGTGATTGGGACAGCCCCTACCTAACAAGCTCTCTCGATTATATACGAAATATATAAATTATAATATATATTGTAATACTAAAATAGGTCTCATCCATACTGTAGCTACATGTTATATATGAAATAATATAACAATACACATGGCAAAAATTATTTATGATACATTCATCAGTAGTGAAATTTGGCATTCCAAGGGTTGGGGAGAACCCTACCATCGAGGTTTGCCAAACTTACGCTACCTACAATAATTAATTATAATTAATAATAGATAATCAATCGATATAAAAAAGTTTCTGATTTACCCAACGAATCAATTAAAGCATATATTCTAAAAATGTAATCATACGTGATATTCAGCCAGAAATGGCTTACAAGACACTGTTAAAACATTGATTACTCACTTAAAGTGCTACGTCTCCGGAACATATTGTATAAATTATTAGCAAGTGGAATTTGTAATTCCCTGCAAGACATTATAAAATCAAATTTTTCTAAATCGTTAAGGTTTAAAAAATCATTTCTTATTTCGATTCCTGCTCTAAATAAGGATGATCTAATATCATTATATACATTACATTCAATTAAAAAGTGTATCTCATCCTCTATCGAATTATTTACATTTGTACATATTTTGCAAACACGGTTCTCCAATGGAATCTCAGGTTTGGTAAATCTGCCGGTTTCGACTGCAAGAGGTAGAGAACCACATCTTAAATTAAAAATTACCCTCCGTTTACTTTTTTGTGTCACGAGTTTGACATAAGAATCTGGCGCTAATTCAGATTTAAAGGTTCTGTATGTTCTCAACTTGTTACCGTTTACACTATTACTATCATTCCACAAGCTGTTGTACCATTCCTCTGTATCTATAGTAATTAACTTTTCTTTAATATTTCTTATCTTGTTTCTAATGGAAAATGTCGAGTTTACAATTTCACTTAATTTTTTCTCTTCTATGACTGTAATAACTCTAGAATCCCAGGATTTTTTCAACCTTACAGACCATAGGTGTACTTTTTTCATAAGACGGCTGTCGTTACAACACTTTATTCTTAAAAACAGGCGTACCGTTTCTAAAACCTGATTAACATTACAAGAATGCCATCCCATATCACCTCGGAGGGCTAAGTTACTTGATCGACGGGAGGCGCCTAAAAAGTATCTACACGCTTTGTGGAGTACAGTGGACACCTCACGGTATTTATTTATACCCCATATTCCACAGCCATAAAAAAGAACCGGTTGAACTAAAGTTTGATATAACTTGTTAAACACATCATATGTCATTTCACCGGCATGAGAATATTTTACATACAACGATGTTAGTGCTCTGCTCGCAGATTTACAGAGTTCTTTTACAGTGAAATGCAAATCCATGTGCTCCTCAAACCATAGCCCCAAGTACTTGTACTTAGTATTTAAGGCGATAACTATATCACCACATGAAAACATAAGTTTAAGGATTTTTTTTTCTTTGCGAGGGTAGGGGGAGGAGGTTGGGTAACATTGAGTGTTAATCTCATGTATACCGTTCATCATGAAGGCAATATTTGGGAAAGACATTGAAACACATCTTTTGCAAGCCTTTTAATGCTTTCATTAATTATGTTTATATATAAGTATTTTATTGCAGCTTTACATTGGATTCTGGCTGATGACACAGGGGTTCAGGAAGTACCAGTGCCCCTAATGGATGACTGGCTGATGAACCCTAACTACCTCTCAGCTAAGGACACCAAAACATGGTTGAGGCAACACTTGTTTGTATCGCAGAAAAAGGTGAAAGAGACAGCCTACGTCATCATTGGCCAAAGAGAAAATCCCCTTTGGGCAGCAGTCAGGAAATTGCACTTTAATGCATCCAATTTTGGACAAATTCTTGTTGCAGCAAATCGAAATAGGTAGAACAATTCACTATATAGATGCAATTTGTATATTTTTAGCCCACCATCTATTCAAATAGATGGTGGGTTATTCAAATCGCCCTGCGTCCGTGGTCCGTCGTCCGTCCGTCGTCCGTCTGTCCGTAAACAATTCTTGTTACCGCTATTTCTGGAAAAGTACTGGATGGATCTTTCTCAAATTTCATATGCAGTTTCCCCTTGGTGCCTAGTTGTGCATTGTACCTTTTTTGGACTGATTCGAATTCAAGATGGCCGACAGGTGGCCATCTTGGATTTTGGAAGTAAAAGTTTGTTACCGCTATTTCTGAGAACGTCCTGGATGGATCTTCCTCAAATTTCATATGCAGTTTCCACTTGGTCCCTAGTTGTGCATTGTATCTTTTTTGGACTGATTCGAATTCAAGATGGCCGACAGGCAGCCATCTTGGATTTTGGAAGTAAAAGTTTGTTACTGCTATTTCTGGGAAAGTACTGGATGGATCTTTCTCAAATTTCATATGCAGGTTCCCTTTGATTCCAAGTTGTGCATTATACCTTTTTGGACTGATTCGAATTCAAGATGGCAGACAGGTGGCCATCTTGGATTTTGGATGTAAAAGTTTGTTACCGCTATTTCTGGGAAAGTACTGGATGGATCTTTCTCTAATTTCATAGGCAGGTTCCCATCGGTCCCTAGTTGTGCATTGTACCTTTTTTGGACTGATTCGAATTCAAGATGGCCAACAGGTGGCCATCTTGGATTTTGGATGTAAAACTTTGTTACCGCTATTTCTGGGAAAGTACTAGATGGATCTTTCTCAGATTTCATAGGCAGGTTCCCCTCGGTCCCTAGTTGTGCATTGTACCTTTTTTGGACTGATTCGAATTCAAGATGGCCAACAGGTGGCCATCTTGGATTTTGGATGTAAAAGTTTATTACTGCTATTTCTTGGAAAGTACTGGATGGATCTTTCTCAAATTTCATATGCAGGTTCCCTTTGGTTCCAAGTTGTGTATTGTACCTTTTTGGACCGATCCGAAATCAAGATGGCTGACAGGCAGCTATCTTGGATTTTGAGAGTAAAATCTTGTTACTGCTATATCTAAGAGAGTACTGGATGGATCCTTCTGATATTTCATAGATATTGATTTCCCTTGGTCCCTAGTTGTGCATTGTACCTTTTTTGGACTGATTTGAAATCAAGGTGGCCCACAGGCAGCCATCTTGGATGTCGACAGTAATACAGCACAAGCATATTGTCCATTATCCACCTGTAACTGACTGCTATCTAATAATACTTTGGGATCTTTTTCAAATGATATTTGCTAATAGGTGCTTAATAAAAATATCATGTGCCATCATTGAGTACATTCAATGAAGACCAGTTCATGAACATTTACAACACCTGTAACACACAAAAAAATATAAACAAATCATCAAGAACTGAAAACAGATCCTCAAATGGTGGGCGCCAAGATCCCTCTGGGATCTCTTGTTATTCTTTTCTGAATGATTCGTGCTGTAACTAACTGAAAGATTAATTATGTAAAATGTTGTGTCATTATCATGTTCGACGAATAAGAGTTTTAAGATATTTTTTCAGAAGAATCACTACTAACATTTATTTCACACAGTTTGCAGCTATGCCTATTTTAATATATATTCACTATAATTGTAGAGCTGTTTTGAAGAGCAAAAACATGTCAAGGAAGCTATATTTCATGTTTACTTAATATGTCAGTAACATACTTTCAGGTTGTCAAATTCATTGAAGAAAAGAAAGACTCCTTAGCGCATACAATTTGGAGAAACGAGCACCTATCCAGTGGGGTGTAGCTCATGAAAAAAATGGGATTGAAGAATAAATATTGTAGGAAAGGAGGAGTAACTGTGGTGCAGACAGGCAAGTTTAAAACCAATGTGTATGCAGTTTGTAATTTGTAATCTAATTCTTTGGCTTACTTTATTAAATGTATCAAATCTGTCATATATTGATTAAAAGTTATCAACCTTGGTCTCTGTTTTAGAGTATTGATCAGTACACATGAAAAAGTCTTACTTACACTTTAAACTTAACTGGCAGAACGTAGAAGGTTTCTTTTGGAACTATGTTTTTTTATTAATCACAATATTTGCTAGGCAGAAAATTGTACCTGAACTACTGATTTGATCATGCTTTTCTTATATACAGGTATATGGCGGCATGAGTCTGGGGTACTTGGTGCATCACCTGATGGATTTGTACAAGGAGAGTTTAAGAATGATGGGAGTATCCATCATCAGTGTAGAAACCACTTAACTTCATCACCAGACATAGTTGAGGTGAAATGCCCATACACAGCCAGAGACATGACAATATTAGAGGCATGTGAATCTATCACAGTTTTTTTCCTGAGTAAGAAGTAACTAAGAACGTCTTTAAAAGCTCTGTGACTTTCCCAACAGTCAGACTAAATTGTTCATTTCAAGGAGATATTCGGACTGAAACCTCTTAAAAGATGTGTATCAGATTGACATGTTAAATTTCTGTCAAGTTACAGACATATAACTCCCTTTTGCCGAGATAATTTATGTTCTAAAGATGACTACCCAGTACTTGAAACTTTCTCAGCTGTTTTCGACTGTTTCTAACAAGAGGTTTATATTGATTCATAGGCTGTGTATATTCGCCTGTATATGACCATGCATATGTGGTACATAATGGAGATTACTCAGAACAGTGTAGTTATAATTCCAGTATTTGTTATCTAATTTCAGAAATATCAGATGATGGAAAGATTGTGCTAAAACAGTCACATGACTACTGGCACCAGATACAGGGCCAGCTGTACCTGACAGGGACTCAGTGTTGTGACCTTGTTGTCTGGACAACAAAAGACTTTCAGGTGATAAGGATAACAAAAGATCAACTGTGGACACCAACTATTTCTGTTCTGATTGATTTTTGTTTCAACACGTTCTTGCCATCGCTGTAATTAAAACAGTTCAATTTAAAATAATGTCAAATTGTACTACAACTCTATTTGCAACATATTTTTACATCTATAGATAACATCTCAACAAATTCTTTACATCTACAGATAATGATCATGATATTGTACATCTACAGATAAATGTACATAATGTACATCTACAGATCAACAGATAAATGATCAGTAAGATAAGATGTTCCAGTGAAAGTATTATGAAACAATAAATAGTTATTATTTCAAGAGTACAAGAAATTATTAAATGATTGTCATGACTTACTGTATATGTCTTAACAGTGGTACTTGTATAAAGTACCATATGGTCTCAAACTCGTGTGTGAAGTTAAATTTGAATGCCTTCAGTATTTCATGAGAAAACAGTTTTAAGTGAATTCTTTTTATGCTTAATGCTTTAAGAATAGCAAGCAAAAACCTTAACCCAGTGATAACCCATCACTAATGCTGGTATGGAAATAATAGCCTTCATGTCCTTTTAATAGCTCTCAAGATTTACAGCTGAGAAAATAGTAGAATGTGCAAGAAATATTAAATTATAAATAGAAAAACAGACTGGTCTACACCTGACATTTCAAGATTGGACAATTTCATATTTATCTGCAATTTCCTTTAACAATGGAGCCTGAACATGGACAAGACAGCAGCAAACTTGAAAAAGTTTCGTTGATAAATGCCTGTATTGTGATGGTATGTGATTTAAAATCTCAAAATTCTTTATTCTTTCATTTGCTCGCTCAACGTGGATCCTACATCTTCCAATCATAAAACAAAGTTCTGTCTCCTCTTTGGTAAAATGACCTTTGTTTGACAGGAAAGGAGGGATATTTAATGAAACACCAGCAGGTAGTTTATCAAAAATATTAAAGCCCTTATCAGCCAGTATCATGTCCCCAGGTTTTAGCTGATCAAGTAACCTGGAATGTTCTACAATGGCTGCATCAGAAGTTGATCCAGGGTACAAATCAGATTAATATACCAATGCTGCATTTGGAGCTACACATGTTACAGCTTTGACAGTATGCCTACTTTTATAGTTACGATAGGAAAGAGATTGACAATTCATGTCTGATGGAACATCTTGAATAACTTCTGTACTATCCATTGCTATTCAGGCAGAAGTAAAGTCTTTCAAGACACCATCATATAAAATTTCATGTAGAGCAGAAATGTAAGTGTTTATGATATTTGAACCAGTTGCATGGCTTGTGCTAAATCTCTCTGCTAAATCTAAATCCCTACAGTTGAGCCTTAATTTCATGAGTCATTAACAGCTGGTCTTCTATGCTAAAACAATTGACTCTCCATCCTGTATTGTATTTAAATGGTGACATTCTTCTCAGTAAGTCGGCTAACACATTAAATACATCAGCTTGAAGTGAAGTGTACAGCAACATCTGTCAATATAAATGATAAGAGTACCGCAAATCAGAACAAAATATGCCAAAACAAAGATAATTCAAGAATTACAGTCCTGGCGTACTTTTATGGAAGTCAAAGGTCGAAGTCAAGGTTACAGTGACCTACTTTTGAGAAGACCATATTCTTCAAACAAGTAAGATTTTAGAGAATTGGCTAAATTTCCTGTAAAGGGCCCAGACCCTTCTTTATACAAAATTTGATTCCCTTTAGCCAAGGATGCTTCTGAACAATTTTGGTGGAAATTGATTTTGTGGTTCAAGAGAAGAAGGGATTTATAGTATAAATTGGCAGATGATGGATGCTGTAGTATCCCATAAGGTCACTTGGCCAACATTCTGATATTTCAAATGGTAAGACATGTGCTGCATATACTATAGTGCTAACATATTATGGAAACCAAAAGCGAAATAATATATTTCATGTCGCCAAGTAACTAAACATTATGTTTTAAAATACTAAAACTTCACCTCAGGTATGGAGGAATCTAGTATAAAATAATTACTTAAAGGCTAACCTTGTCTGTGTCATGAATGATGTCCTGTATTTTCATTCTTGGTTTTTTTCAGCTTAAGCATCTCTACTTCTTTTTCTAAGGAAGCAATCTCTTCTTCCAAGTTTTGAACTTTGAAAAAAGTCATGGGCTTAATATATCTCTACTTCTTTTTCTAAGGAAGCAATCTCCTCTTCCAAGTTTTGAACTTTGAAAAAAGTCATGGGCTTAATATTCTTGGTACATATAAATTTGCACTAAAAACTCCTTTCTTTGCTAATCCTCTTAAAAGAAAGTTTAGATTGACTTGAAAGCATTATAATTCATAAATACCTGATTTCACTTTTACTGTCTGTACTTCAACATTATCCCCACAGTCTGGAATATGGTAGCTGTGATCTAGTGTTGCTAATTCCTTTGTAACAGATTTGTCGCTGTCGAACATCACCTCACCATCCAATTCAACTTTTGGTCTTTTTCGTCTGTAGGAAAAATCAATTAAAGTGACATTTCCTTTTTTGTAGTTCAATCTTAAGTTAACGTGAGGGGCACTATTTACATAATTATCATATCGCTATAGTATGAGCCATGAGCGAAAAGGTAAGAACAGGTTGTAAGCAACAGACAACTTTAAATACTGTATTTATCCTGCAATAAGCTATGGGGGCCATTGTTTAAGATTGGATCAATAATTGGGAGTGGGCTTATTTCAGGGATATAGTTTATTTAGGACATTGAATTTGAAATCTATGAAAAAGACATGGGTGGGCTTATTACCAGGCATGGACTTATTGCCGGATAAATACAGTATTTAAACCTCTCTTATGCATTTTCAATGGTTTTAATATATTAACTGACTTGTGCCATTAAATAATGTCATGCACTCTCTTTCATGATGTTACAATGTGAAATGTTAAAAAAAGCTAATTCAGGAAGGTTGATATTTTTTGTTAAATTTAAACACCCTTACACATGTATGGAGTGTAGTTATGTATATTTTCATAATTGTTAGTTACTGTGAATTATCAAGAAATAATAGTTATTTTTCAATAATTAATTTTTAGTTGTTTGTATGAAAAATGCTAGACAATCCAAGGCTACGAAAAATAACACCAAATGGGGGTGAAATTATTTCAAGGTAGGTTTTTGTGTTTTGTCAAACTCTAAATGTATTGTAAACAAAACGTTGAATTTGCCAAAACAAAAATCCAGACCAGGATTTGAACCTAGATCTCACTACATGAATAGTGTGTTCTGCTTTGAACTATCTGGATGAAAATTGATGCAAAAATTCAACATTTTACAGAATGGAGTATGGATATCAAATTGCCATAAAGTCAAATTTGAAATAATTACCAAAGCTGAACTATGAAAAAAAAAAAAAATTGCAAACCTATCATGAATGCGCTTCATTCAGTTTGCAAATATTTTTTTCTTTTGTAGTTGTATAAAAAATATATATTTCTTTTCTTTCAATGCTTAATTGTTTTCCTTTTCTATCTAAACAAGTATTATATACCTTTGTGGAGTGGGTATTTCAGGGAAACAGCCAACGTCTTTACTAAAACAAAAAAATAGTTGGCCCATTCTCTTTCTTTCCATCAAGGAAATGACAGCTACATATTTTGTCATCTGAAAATGTATATATAGCTCATCAGAAGATGAACAAAGTTTAAATTTATACAGTATTTAGGATTGATTTGGAAGCAACTCAACTTCAACCAGATGGATTTGTTACGAATGACTTACAAAAAGAAATAGATTGGTAGGCCTATGTGACGTATGTCTTTATATTCGTAACAAACCCTTGTGCTTCAACTGATATGAATCTACAGATACTTTACATAAGCCAAAAAGGCGTATTTCATCTTGTCATATCTGTATAAGCGAATATTATCTGAACCCATTTCTTTCATCAATATTATAAAATAATAAAAGTATACGCTAAATAAGAAGTCACTAGGCCTATAACTTGTCAAACCATCCAAAATATAGACTATGGCCGAAGGTTTTTAATCTTGCCAAATCCTCGCGATTTCCAGTTTGATTTCTGACCTACCTGCATCGTTCGACCCATTGTTTTCTCTCCTTGAGGTTAACGGGGAACCTAAACAGGCAACGCGTCTGTTTCCTACCAGTTCGATGAACAAAACAATACACCATGTTGTTTGATGTACCCGGAAGTTGAAAATCTAAAGTAAAAGCTAACGACACTTAAATACGCGCCCTATTGTTATGATATTCAGTACGGCTTAAAATAGAACGCATTCTATCACTCTATTGGTTCCTTAACTTACCTGCGTTTGGCCGGGAAGTCTCTAACAATAGCAATATCCGGTACGGGACGTTTCGAAAAAACAATTTTGAAAGCTACAAAATCAATTGAATTATAAGGCTTATTAATTTTGGTGAATATTTAGTACATGAAAAATACCATTTTCTACTGTGTTTTTCTAATTTGCCAATACCTAAGGAATGGGCTGGGAGTGGGGTTTAGGGGTATCTGTTATTCGTTTGCAGCATGGTCTATTTGTAACCGGGTTGCACATGGGTCTAAGAAAATGACTAGGACAACCAGGTCGGGTTCGTTCGTTTATTGAGCTTTACCACCCGCAATCCATATAATCCCTACAATACACAATTGAAAATACATGTCTTAACACAATGATAACAATACAAACCTACATCACTATCAATAGCACTATCTTATACATAGATTTACTTGTCAGTGGTAAATAACATACATGTGTATAATAAAACAAAGACAAGTATTACCCCTATAAAATCTGATAGAACAAGGGGAGATAATCCACTTGCTCAACTATAAAAAACACACATACAGATATATAGCAATTATCAAGATAGTGGATAAAAAACACACATTTACCACATGATATATAGAATTCACTGGCCGGCTATTAATAGTACACAATCACATTTGACATATAAATTAAAGTACAATTGCCAAAATGTAAATTACACTAAGATAAGCTATTGTGCTTACCTCGACTATGGGTTGAGGATCATACGCCTTAACCCGATCTACTAGGATAAGTACCAAAAAGAGTTTAGTTTCTGTATATATCACATTATTACGAGAGGTGAGAAACACACCTATATCCAGCTAAGGCTCTTTTCCTTCTAACAATTTACACAAAGAACTTTCCCTCCAAATATACAGCCAAGAAAATAAAAGGTCAATTAAAAGGTCATGTCAAGGGTCAAGTTAGTTATGGACATTACATACAAATATCATGCAGACAAGACATGGACAGTACAGGTAATACTGGACAATACTTAGGTAGGTAGGTCACATGACCATACCTATACATAGAACATATACAACACTGATACTCCATTAAGTGGTTACCACTTTCCATATACATCACCAGTACCTGTATATAGATATAACAAGTTCTTACTCTGCATTACACATAATACAGGTGCACTACAATTATACACTGAAAATTCGTCAATATATACTTAGACCCTAATTTGCATAATAACTTTACAATACACAACTTGACCTACATGTACACTGATGTAAAATACAGTAAATTAACTGAAAAATAAAATACATTGAATTAGGTGAAATAGTTCACCTGGTCACATTTTTATCCATTTATTTGGAAAAAAACGCCCACAAGTTATCTTTACAATCAGGTTCAACACTAAGCAGGGATCATTAACAGCAGTAAAACCTGTATATGAAATCCAGTTATATAACTTGTTGAAATCCAAGATACGGTCTTGTATTGACTTTTTTGACGTTTTTACATATAAAAAAAACCTGATAATCGAACACCAGGGACCAAGGAACATATACACGTATGGAATTTGCAAAAAGAATTCTCTATTGTTTTATCAAGAAATAGCAGCGAAAAGTTTTTTCAGTCTAAAAAAACAAGACGGCGATTTTTATTTTATCGTTGGTGCAGTCTTAAACTGGATAGCTACTGGCAAACAGGGAGAAATTTATATGTGAAATAGAATGATCACAGAACTTTTCCAAGAAAAAAGCAACAAAAGAGCTTGAAAGATATTTTTAGACAAACGACATGCCTCCAGGTGCGCTGCTGAATTCACATCATTCTCAAAACGCAAATTATTTGCAAATCTGATTTATATACAGAATTTAATTTGCCACTCCAATACTTTCTGTTTCACGAGCGGAAAGTATTGGAGTGGTGAATCAAGATCTGTTTTTTAATCTTATTTATTATGTGCCAAATCGTCCTAATATCTTTACAACTTTGGGGCTTCGTCCCCTCTTCTAACCTTCAGGGCCTCGCACCTGAATCTCAGCAGGGTTTATCCGTTCTCTACGTCCCCATTGGCCAAGATCCATATCTCAGACGAGGGTCAATCGCCTGTCCATCTATGCTATACATGGGAGTTCACTTATTTGCATATGAAATAAGAAACAAACAAAATCCACGAATAGGGTAGGACAAATACAAGTGTATGTATCAATGTAGTTAAGGATGCTTTGTTGGGTATGCAAGAGATTGAATTTATACCTAGTGAAGCATACATCATGATTCACCTGGAATCACCACATCTGGTTTTCCCCCCGACAAATGTGACAAGTAAGGTTTAACAATATTCTCAGTTTCATAGGATGATATAAGAAAAATCAAAATCATTTGAGAGCGAATAATACAGTGTTTTCCACTAATTATTAACTTATTAAATATTGTTGAAAAATGTTTTGGTTAATCAACCTTTAATCTTTAACTGGTAAAAAAAAACATTTCAGTATCTAATTCTTTGTGCAATTTTCATAAAATGGAATGATTTAAGTCATGAAAACAAAAGTTCAGAAAATAAAACAGATAAAATAACTGAAACAATTAACCTACTAGAATGAGATATTGGCTTTCAATGTTTCTCTATAATTTGATGAATTACAAACGCATCATTACAACATTAAATGAACAAGTGAGTTGAAAATTAAGTTTAAAGAAAATGGAATAATTCAGTCATTAACCTTGGTTTCGTTTATTTAGACCCCAAGGACGAATGAGCAGACCATCGAAAAAATTACTAATTTATTTAATAGAAGTTTCAGAGCAAAACTCCACCATAAAAGATCCCGTACATAGAGAAAACATGGTCAGTGTCTTAAAATATATGCTGTATTGTGGCGAGGGTGAAGTCAGACAACAATGGCGAGCCTCTGTGGAATTACCGCCACTTTTGTCTTTCTTCATCCTCGCCAGAATTCAGCTCATATCATAAGACACTGACCATGTATTCTCTATCAGTTTGGTGGCTTACCCGATCCAGAAACATGTTTTGAGACAATCTACTGCAATCGGCCGTCCGATGCTCGCCATGGCGCGTGATCCGTTTTAAGAACAAGTAGAACTTGTGTAGCTAGTTCCGTCACAACTGTATGTGAAAATGAATATTTTTACCACACATATTCTGACAACTGTACCGGAAAAAGTAGTGCGGAATTTTTTGAAACTACTTTCTAAAATCAGAAGATGTAGCCTCTTCTGTCAATACACCAAGGCTTATGTTACTAGGGGTTGGTCGGGTAGCACTGTGGTAACGCCTTTCACCTAGCCGTCCGGGGATCGATTCCCGGAATAGATGTGAAAAGGTATGGGGTCACCTGCCCGACCACGTGGGGTTTCCCCGGTACTCCGGTTTCCTCCCACATTAAGACCACGCGCTCTTCCATCTGAGCCAACAAGAGTGTTTTATGTAATTTGGAAAAACTTTGTTCGCAATTAAAATAAATAAAGTTTATTATTTATTATATTTTAATAGTACATTTTAGTACGAGTGTATCGACAGATAAGCCTAGTCCCTGTGGACAGATATATACCGCTCTGGAAACTTTCGCGCTTCTTAATACTCTGATCCATTTGTTTTCCGTACAGACAGAAATAACCTGGCCAGGTGGAATTGTATGAATTAACCTACCTTTGTTGACGACTGCTAACCGCGATACTGTCGCCCAGGTTAGATTCTGTGTTACATTTTGTATTTCTCCATATTTTCTACAATCGTTGTCGTTTATTTCTCGTCACTGTCCTTAAAACTTTTTTTCTTTCTTCCTCTTCGATCATTTCGTCTGGCTCGGCCAGTCATTGACTGTTTTTATGTGGCGTCCTCTGCGATCTGACCAGAAGCGTCTGATGACGTCATAACTAATTCCGATGACGTGATATTGACTCAGGCCAGTGATATCAGTTATCAACCCCGGCTGATATCAATTCATTGGCCCGGACTGACATAAACTATCCGTTTGCCTGAGCTCAGATATGACCATGAAATAGCAACTGCATCTCAAAATATGTATAAATGTATATTATTAGAGAAAAAAGTGTGATAAAGTGTGAAACAGCAAGCTTTATATGTCCATTGTAGATTAGTCATGAATCATCCTCAATATATTAACTAACATCAACATAATGTCAATTTTATTTAATCTAATTTCATCTCGAGCACATTGATGTGCTTCGAGAGCTGTTCGCTAGACCACTCCCCCGAGCGGCATTGGCCGTCGAGGTAAGATCCCTATCCTATCTTGGACGCATCCGTGAAAAGGGTCATAGAGGGGACAGGCTTGGTCAGAGGCACCCCGCGGAGAACAGTTTCCTGAATGGTCCAACAGCGAGCGAACTCCCTGACCGACTGGGTAAGCGGAATCCAGGCTTCCCACTTCCTGGATGACGGGACCCAGTTGGACAGGAGGAACATCTGGAGAGGTCCAAGGAGCCGACTTCAGAGAGTGAGGCTCTTCCATACGGCGTTTACACGCAGAGCGCCTAACCGACGTGGCTGTAGGCTTAGGTCTAAGACCCGAAGGCGACCACTGGGACTTGGAGACCAACGGGCCCGCGCGGGAGGCGGAAGTCCTAAAGGTCCGGCAAACCTTCTTAGGACCGGCCGACAAGGCCCCCGAAGTAGCAGAACGTTCGGGGGACTCCGAACTGCTTAACTGTCTCCTAGAGGGAGAAATCGACCCCAAGGGATTCCACGAGGGAAAAACCCATAGGGTTAAACCCAAACCCCTGAGTGAATGGGAATGGTGCCACGGGCTGGGAGTGACTCCGGAACTGGCCAACATGGCCCACCTGAGTCTGGAACTGGCCACCCTGTCCGAAAAACATGGGTGGACCGCCACTCACACCAGGTGGACACCCAGACATGTACGAGTTAGGCTGTAACTGCTGGAATACTGCTGGTACCCAGAGCCATCCACAGGCCGGCCTTGGCGACCCAGGGATGAATGCCCGCAGGCACCTGTATACCCAGAGCCCGGGGGAAAAGGTGACCGGAAACCGGACGCCTGGCCTGACAACCCAACCCCTTGGGGGGAAATCCCCTGGGTACCTCTGCACAGGGTACTCTGGACTGGACTGGACTGGACTGGTACTGACCAGAAGCAGCAACCTGTGAGGGCGGGAAGAAAGGCCCCGCACTGACGCAAGGATTTGTGAACTGCGAGTCACTAATCCCCGTAGCCAAGGACAACCCTGACAAGAAATCTGTGGACCCAGAACCAGCACTCGAAAGTCCAGGTCCGGAGCCGGCGGTCGCGGAAGTCCCTACCAGACGGTAACACTATCGGCTGACGGGAGCTTCCGGTCAATTCGACCCTCGACTGCGCCGAGTCAGGGTCAGGCTGTTCCCCTACGAACGAGAGTACAAAGCCTACCGTACGCAGCAAGACTGCACTGCAAAAAAAGAAAACGGTCGTACAAAACGGCCGACAAAGCAGCAAGAAAACAAATTCCAACTTTACGAAAATCCGAGCAACGAGACAAGTAGTCACGCACTCGAATACGTGGAGGAAAACACGGCCGGAAAAACTTGTTAAAATAAACAAATGACAATACTTAATTTCACAATATAAGTTGGGAGATGGGTTTATAGACTACTAATAGAGTAACAATATACTCAAACGACAATGGAAGTACGAAGAGAAGGAGTTAGAAAAGCAGCTCAGCTCATACACCTCGCACTCGTCGGCAGCCATAAAGGTAAGAGGAAGGGAGATCACTCTATGTTCCTGCCGTGATAGCTCATGGATCGTAGGGAGGGCGGGATTGTTTGCAAAGAACTGTACATTGATCCGATTCTCCATTTCTCATCTAAGTGTTCTGTGACACAGGAAAGTAGAACTAAGTTCATGGAACATGTCCTTGTTTCATATGGAACGGATATTTGTATTTACATTGATAACCTCTCCCATGAACACTCCCTGAGACTGTTACTTGGGATGTATTGCTCGACATTTAAACAATATTTCGAATCCGACGATCAGTACTTTCTCTTCCTTAGAGACGGCATTGAGTTCTTGGACACCGCATCAAAAACATTTTATCGCAAAACAACCGCAAGATGTGATGTTTAAGTAGATGGTGCATCTCATCATAGTATGTGATGTGATTCAAAGTGACAATATATGTAAAAAGATAAGATTTTGAGCTTTTTGAACTTTTGCTTAAATTTTGATATTTCCTTGTAAATCTCACTGTTGAGGAATAAAAGAATTGATTGATTGATTGACATACATGATCTATATATATAGTTAGTCCAGAACAGTTTTGTCGTTCAAAAAAGTCAGGGACGTATATATATAATATATACGTCCCTGAAAAAGTATATGTTGTCATAACCATTAATCATCAAAATTATATATGCCAAATGGAAAATTATTTTTGGTACGAGATACTTAGAGATAAGTTTCTTCACATTTTGGTCTGATACTTACAGCCTAAACCTCTATTGATTCGTGATATTGGTATTAACACCGTTTGATACTTGATATGATTATTAATGTTGTAATTCAACTGTCACAAAAATTATCAAGTTCAATTGAAAAATTATTCAGCAAAATATATATATATAATACAGGAGAAAATTAGATAAACACATCGAAAGGCCAGTTTTAACTAAAATGTATTTATTAAACGCTTTTACATCCCAAATTGTTACGATCAGAGACGTCTCTGTTACGATTGAAAAAAATGTTCAACGAAATGAAAAAAAAATTAATTCTATCTCAGCTGAACCTCAGGCGTCGTACGATATAGATGAATAGCTTATACTAGGTGACTTTACTTCGGATCTAGAAAACAACACAAAATTGATTGGCTACGAATCCCGTCGTACGCAAGCAAGATTAACCTCCCAGCTGTTGTACGCTGTCGGTGTAGGTCAGGGGAGGTAATCAGACTTGTTAAGGCCATCGGTTTTATAATTCTGTAATCCAATGTTTTGATTGGTGGTTATTTTTACGACCTCACGAGTACTAATGTTACACACCAGGTAAACATCTACTGTAAATACAGCGAGGTAGCACGTGTAAACAGAGTATGGAAGGGAAACGAAAGGGCGGTGAAGTGAGTACATCGTTGATAAATAACATGCATTTGTCTGTTGCTATATATTGTAATGTAACGCGAGATTTTACCTTGTGTTTGTGACCAATCCGAGGAAAGCGTTTGTGTGTGTGTATAAACAAATGATCTTTTCACCACACTTGCAGTCACAGGGACCAGTGACAAAGGCTATATATATTCTGCTGTTAATTTCCTAGCCTAATGTTAATAACGGTGTTGAAGTTAGGACTTATCCCTGTACTGACAGCCATTGCATTTTACAAAGGATTTTGTTGTCGTTTTGCGACTGAAGCTAAATAAATCGGCACGACATTGACCAGACAGAGTTCATGTACAGGAACACAGAATAATAGGCCTGTACACAAAGGGGGTTGTTGGACCCATCTAATATTGTACACAACATTTTATTACATGCTCCAATGTGGAATATGCGTTAGTGAATGCATGCACTTATGTGTTAATTGGTGTGTGTAGGGGAAGGGGGGGGGGGGGCTGTCTTAATTGGTGTGTGTGTGTGGAGGTGGGGGTGGGGTGTGTGTGCAAAGGACTGATGACCATGTCATAATTTGTAATCTTGTCAATTCACAAGTATCAGCTGGCAAAGTTTACTCCAATTCACACATCAATTTTCAAAAATTATTTCTTGAAAAAAAAGTGGCAGATAACATGTACATGTATTTGCAAATAATCTGGTGATAAATATCCATTTAGTGTTGTTGGGAGATGATATAAAAAAAAATTGTAAACGGTCAATAACCTCATGATCAACTGACCTATGCAGGAATTGACCAAACGTACATACATCGACAAGTACATTGACCTCATATGCTTAAAGCCAGTATTTTACCATAAATAGCCTTGAGAAATGAAGAAATTAAGCAAAAAGGTCGTTGTTCCTCTAGGGATTAAAGGTATGTTAAAACAGGGATATTTATACATGGAGAAGGTGATAAATGGTGGATTGAAATATTCTATGTACTTTTCATGTATGTCCATTCTCTAGTTTTTAGTGTCAGTTAATTTACATATTTATTCTCACATCTTCTATGATCTATAATCTGTGACATTTTTGTATGTACTACACCAGAACTGATCCTAGATATGGAAATTAAACTAACAGCTGGATCAAATGACACTCATTACATATCAGGTATTTTATTTCCATTAAATTATTTAAAAATCATGTCACAGTCAGTTTATGACACTGCTGGATGGTGTGTTATTAGGTACTGATAGTTCACTGTTGATTTCATCTCTATACTGCCTGCAGTACTCCGGTTTTGTCATTGCCTTTAATGTAGAGTTGGGAGTAAGTTCTACCGAACAAGGTGCCCATCATAACAGAGTCTATAACCTTGTTTGTGTTAATTCAATTCTTTATTATTTTCTTTCCATTTCTTACCAACTGCAAGATTACACATGTGCTAAACACATACATATCAGTTATCAATTCCTTTTTAGATCTACAAAATGCTGTTGTTTCCTTTTATCGTCATAAAAGAGATCACAGGTGTAAAATGATAGTGATCATGCCCTAAGCTGGACAATTACTTGTTTGCTCCTGTTGTTTATTCACCGAGCTGTGAAGTCCCCTCTCTAATGTGTTATTGGTATGTAACCTTATCTTCATACCTGTAATGCTCAATTAAGTTTCACCTTTTTCTATCTGAAACAAGCAGAAAAAGCAACAATGTTAATCAGTATGGTACCCCCTCCCCTACATACATAATGTTGATTAGCATGGTACCCCCTCCCCTACATACCTAATGTTGATTAGCATGGTACCCCCTCCCCTACATACCTAATGTTGATTAGCATGGTACCCCCCTCCCCTACATACCTAATGTTGATTAGCATGGTACCCCCCTCCCCTACATACCCCCTCCCCTATACCTAATGTTGATTAGCATGGTACCCCCCTCCCCTACATACATAATGTTGATTAGCATGGTACCCCCTCCCCTACATACCTAATGTTGATTAGCATGGTACCCCCCTCCCCTACATACCTAATGTTGATTAGCATGGTACCCCCTCCCCTACATACCTAATGTTGATTAGCATGGTACCCCCTCCCCTACATACCTAATGTTGATTAGCATGGTACCCCCCTCCCCTACATACATAATGTTGATTAGCATGGTACCCCCCTCCCCTACATACATAATGTTGATTAGCATGGTACCCCCTCCCCTACATACATAATGTTGATTAGCATGGTACCCCCTCCCCTACATACATAATGTTGATTAGCATGGTACCCCCTCCCCTACATACATAATGTTAGTCAGCATGGTACCCCCTCCCCTACATACATAATGTTAGTCAGCATGGTACCCCCTCCCCTACATACCTAATGTTGATTAGCATGGTACCCCCTCCCCTACATACATAATGTTGATTAGCATGGTACCCCCCTCCCCTACATACCTAATGTTGATTAGCATGGTACCCCCCTCCCCTACATACATAATGTTGATTAGCATGGTACCCCCTCCCCTACATACATAATGTTGATTAGCATGGTACCCCCTCCCCTACATACATAATGTTAGTCAGCATGGTACCCCCTCCCCTACATACATAATGTTGATTAGCATGGTACCCCCTCCCCTACATACATAATGTTGATTCGCATGGTACCCCCTCCCCTACATACATAATGTTGATTTGGTACCCCCTCCCCTACATACCTAATGTTAATCAGCATGGTACCCCCTCCCCTACATACATGATGTTGATTAGCATGGTACCCCCCTCCCCTACATACCTAATGTTAATCAGCATGGTATCCCCTCCCCTACATACCTAATGTTAGTCAGCATGGTACTCCCCTCCCCTACATACTTAATGTTAGTCAGCATGGTACCCCCTCCCCTACATACCTAATGTTAGTCAGCATGGTACCCCCTCCCCTACATACATAATGTTAGTCAGCATGGTACCTCCTCCCCTACATACCTAATGTTAGTCAGCATGGTACCCCCTCCCCTACATACCTAATGTTAAATAACATGGTACCCCCTCCCCTACATACATAATGTTAGTCAGCATGGTACCCCCTCCCCTACATACCTAATGTTAGTCAGCATGGTACCCCCTCCCCTACATACATAATGTTAGTCAGCATGGTACCCCCTCCCCTACATACATAATGTTAGTCAGCATGGTACCCCCCTCCCCTACATACCTAATGTTAGTCAGCATGGTACCCCCCTCCCCTACATACATAATGTTAGTCAGCATGGTACCCCCTCCCCTACATACATAATGTTAGTCAGCATGGTACCCCCTCCCCTACATACATAATGTTAGTCAGCATGGTACCCCCCTCCCCTACATACCTAATGTTAGTCAGCATGGTACCCCCTCCCCTACATACATAATGTTAAATAACATGATGACAAAGTTTTTTTGCCTATTTATCAACTCTGATATGTCTTTATATCTAGAATCTTTAATGCTTAGTTACCTCCTACAATCTTTATTATGTGGTAAGAACATTGACTTAAGTAACTACAGGTGGAAATCAGAGGTATACAGATTCATCACTCCTTACCAAGGACAGTTTGTGTTTCCTAGGAACTGAAGCTGGCAGGTCTTTGCTGGTGGTGTTGTGTCCTTCGGGAAGACACTTTTACCTGTAATTGCTGTGGATGGTTTGCATTTGGCCTGTCATATGTTGTTCAGTGAGGTAGCCACCAGTCACTATAAGGATACCTCTCCTCAAAATGAGCCTGGCTGTTCAAGGGGCAATAAATCCAGCAAGTAAACAAACCTCCCTATAACAGCAGAGAAAGTGTAACATCTTTACCCCTGGTAAATATGTATCTACGGCCTAGTAAATTGCCTGGATTCCAATTAATTGAATTTATATCAATAATATCACGACAAAAGGTATTAAGATTAATATGAAGTAGGAAACAAATTTTTGGTTTTTATATTCTTCAAATCATCAGGCTTAAGATACAGTTCAATAAATGGATATATCTTAGGAAATTTATTTGATAAAATTAACTGTTAATATATACATTGCTGCTTTCATTTTACAAAGCTTCAGATGAAAAGAATGTAAGATTCTGTTTATCACGTAAATTTTGATACTTTTGCAAACAATCTAAGTTGGCGACATTACCATGCCTATATATATTGTATTACATCACAATAGAAACAGTTGCCACCTCTAGCCAATTACTGATCTACTAAGTCGTGAACAAAAGCACTAATAACAGAAAGTTGTAAAGCCAAAGCTATATGTTGTGTGTTAAAAACCCATCAAGTAAGTTCATCAATGAAATAAATCATTCTCTGATCATTTACCAAGATCCAATTAAAATTTGAGGTTTTACGCTGTAGTTTACTGTAAATACTTTGTCAAATACATGGAGGCAGAGAAAAGCTGCAGTATTAATACAGGCAGTGAGAGGTTCTCATCGGACTGTTCTCTACCTTTGTAGTACCTGTCTTGTTTTGTGTTCTTAGTTGTACTTTTACTAGTCTTATGTTATACATGTAGGGCATGAATGCAGCACATTAAATACATCATACATACACCATATACATACAGGATATATATAGTGTTTATACTAACAATGTTCTCAGCAGTAATAGTGTCCTATTTTTGATTTGAGTGTCATCTAACACAAAAATATTACCCATTTTATATATATAATCTATATTTGGGATTTGACTTAAATTCAGAATGTGTGTTACTGTAGATCTAGAGTCATTTCAGGTTTCAAATATTTACTTCAATATGTATGAGCTACATGTATAGGGTAGTGAGTATAATACAACTCATGCTAATATGTACAACATCTGTTGACAACAAGCCTTGTAAGATCAATATCTGCTGCGTATCTCTGTCTACACATAAAAAACAACTATTTCTCTATTGTGAACAAGTTGACAAAGCTAAAATTCTAGCTTTAAGTTATGCAAACTATATATATAGACATGATCTCAGTCTTGTCTATTTCATGCTCCCATACAGCTGCACTTAATATGAAATATTGAAATGACGATATCTTACATACCTTAAATACAGTAATCTGTTTAATCTTAGTGTGGTAATCTGTCTACTCTTAGTACAGTAATCTGTCTACTCTTTGTACAGTAATCTGTCTACTCTTAGTACAGTAATCTGTCTACTCTTTGTACAGTAATCTGTCTACTCTTAGTACAGTAATCTGTCTACTCTTAGTACAGTAATCTGTCTACTCTTAGTACAGTAATCTGTCTACTCTTAGTACAGTAATCTGTCTACTCTTAGTACAGTAATCTGTCTACTCTTAGTGTGGTAATCTGTCTACTCTTAGTACAGTAATCTGTCTACTCTTAGTACAGTAATCTGTCTACTCTTAGTACAGTAATCTGTCTACTCTTAGTACAGTAATCTGTCTACTCTTAGTACAGTAATCTGTCTACTCTTAGTACAGTAATCTGTCTACTCTTAGTACAGTAATCTGTCTACTCTTAGTGTACAGTAATCTGTCTACTCTTAGTACAGTAATCTGTCTACTCTTAGTACAGTAATCTGTCTACTCTTAGTACAGTAATCTGTCTACTCTTAGTACAGTAATCTGTCTACTCTTAGTACAGTAATCTGTCTACTCTTAGTACAGTAATCTGTCTACTCTTAGTACAGTAATCTGTCTACTCTTAGTACAGTAATCTGTCTACTCTTAGTACAGTAATCTGTCTACTCTGTACAGTAATCTGTCTACTCTTAGTACAGTAATCTGTCTACTCTTAGTGCAGTAATCTGTCTACTCTTAGTACAGTAATCTGTCTACTCTTAGTACAGTAATCTGTCTACTCTTATCTGTACAGTAATCTGTCTACTCTTAGTACAGTAATCTGTCTACTCTTACAGTGTACTCAGTAATCTGTCTACTCTAGTGTACAGTAATCTGTCTATCTCTTACTCTTAGTGTACAGTAATCTGTCTACTCTTAGTACAGTAATCTGTCTACTCTTATTCCTGTAATCTGTCTACTCTTAGTACAGTAATCTGTCTACTCTTAGTACAGTAATCTGTCTACTCTTAGTACAGTAATCTGTCTACTCTTAGTACAGTAATCTGTCTACTCTTAGTACAGTAATCTGTCTAGTCTTAGTGTGGTAATCTGTCTACTCTTAGTACAGTTATCTGTCTACTCTTAGTACAGTTATCTGTCTACTCTTAGTGTGATAATCTGTCTACTCTTAGTACAGTAATCTGTCTACTCTTAGTACAGTAATCTGTCTACTCTTAGTACAGTAATCTGTCTACTCTTAGTACAGTAATCTGTCTACTCTTAGTACAGTAATCTGTCTACTCTTAGTACAGTAATCTGTCTACTCTTAGTACAGTAATCTGTCTACTCTTTGTACAGTAATCTGTCTACTCTTAGTACAGTAGTCTGTCTACTCTTAGTACAGTAATCTGTCTACTCTTAGTACAGTAATCTGTCTACTCTTAGTGTGGTAATCTGTCTACTCTTAGTACAGTAATCTGTCTACTCTTAGTACAGTAATCTGTCTACTCTTAGTACAGTAATCTGTCTACTCTTAGTACAGTAATCTGTCTACTCTTAGTACAGTAATCTGTCTACTCTTTGTACAGTAATCTGTCTACTCTTAGTACAGTAATCTGTCTACTCTTAGTACAGTAATCTGTCTACTCTTAGTACAGTAATCTGTCTACTCTTAGTACAGTAATCTGTCTTAGTACAGTAATCTGTCTACTCTTAGTACAGTAATCTGTCTACTCTTTGTACAGTAATCTGTCTACTCTTAGTACAGTAATCTGTCTACTCTTAGTACAGTAATCTGTCTACTCTTAGTGTGGTAATCTGTCTACTCTTAGTGTGGTAATCTGTCTACTCTTAGTACAGTAATCTGTCTACTCTTAGTACAGTAATCTGTCTACTCTTAGTACAGTAATCTGTCTACTCTTAGTACAGTAATCTGTCTACTCTTAGTACAGTAATCTGTCTACTCTTAGTACAGTAATCTGTCTACTCTTAGTGTGGTAATCTGTCTACTCTTAGTACAGTAATCTGTCTACTCTTAGTGTGGTAATCTGTCTACTCTTAGTACAGTAATCTGTCTACTCTTAGTACAGTAATCTGTCTACTCTTAGTACAGTAATCTGTCTACTCTTAGTACAGTAATCTGTCTACTCTTAGTACAGTAATCTGTCTACTCTTAGTACAGTAATCTGTCTACTCTTTGTACAGTAATCTGTCTACTCTTAGTGTGGTAATCTGTCTACTCTTAGTACAGTAATCTGTCTACTCTTAGTACAGTAATCTGTCTACTCTTAGTACAGTAATCTGTCTACTCTTAGTACAGTAATCTGTCTACTCTTAGTACAGTAATCTGTCTACTCTTAATACAGTAATCTGTCTACTCTTAGTACAGTAATCTGTCTACTCTTAGTACAGTAATCTGTCTACTCTTAGTACAGTAATCTGTCTACTCTTAGTACAGTAATCTGTCTACTCTTAGTACAGTAATCTGTCTACTCTTAGTGTGGTAATCTGTCTACTCTTAGTACAGTAATCTGTCTACTCTTAGTACAGTAATCTGTCTACTCTTAGTACTCTTAGTGTGTACAGTAATCTGTCTAGTCTTAGTACAGTAATCTGTCTACTCTTAGTACAGTAATCTGTCTACTCTTAGTACAGTAATCTGTCTAGTCTTAGTACAGTAATCTGTCTACTCTTAGTACAGTAATCTGTCTACTCAGTAATCTGTCTACTCTTAGTACAGTAATCTGTCTACTCTTGGTAATCTGTCTACTCTTAGTGTGGTAATCTGTCTACTCTTAGTGTGATAATCTGTCTACTCTTAGTACAGTAGTCTGTCTACTCTTAGTACAGTTATCTGTCTACTCTTTGTACAGTAATCTGTCTACTCTTAGTACAGTAATCTGTCTACTTTTAGTACAGTAATCTACTCTACTCTTAGTGTAATCTGTCTACTACTTAGTAATCTGTCTACTCTTAGTAGTAATCTGTCTACTCTTAGTACAGTAATCTGTCTACTCTTAGTACAGTAATCTGTCTACTCTTAGTACAGTAATCTGTCTACTCTTAGTACAGTAATCTGTCTAGTCTTAGTACAGTAATCTGTCTACTCTTAGTACAGTAATCTGTCTACTCTTAGTACAGTAATCTGTCTACTCTTAGTACAGTAATCTGTCTACTCTTAGTACAGTAATCTGTCTACTCTTAGTACAGTAATCTGTCTACTCTTAGTGTGATAATCTGTCTACTCTTAGTACAGTAATCTGTCTACTCTTAGTACAGTAATCTGTCTACTCTTAGTACAGTAATCTGTCTACTCTGAAAAGAATTGTAAAGATTGAACTTTTAAAGAACAAATAAAGAGCGAGCAGTAGTGGATGACAAGATCTTACATTAGTTCAATATTCCATTGACTCTTTATATGTTAATCCATATATTCTTAGTAAAAATGTGATCAAATGTCAAGGTCACAAACAGATTTTTTTAATGCTAACAGGTCAAGCTCACATTTACAAATTCAAATTTTTTTTAAAAGGTCAAGGTCATAGTTACAGATAATTATTGTTTTTTTTATTCAAAGGTCAAAGTCACAATTAACAGATGCATATTTGTAATTTAGATGCCATATTTAAGTTTTAATGGTTCTGTTGCTTTTTATGAAGATCAATCCCCATAAATATGTTTATGATAATGAATAGAGCATTTTGAAGAACATGGATGTTCATGTATGCATGCAAGCCTTTAACATCTTGGTATATGAAAGTTATCTTTTCTGTTTCATTTTTGCTAAAGTTTACATTCCTTTCTGCAAATACAAACACAGAACTGTTTTAAATTTCAACGGATGTTTTACTGCTCTAGATTTCAATGAACATGTTTTTAATAGTAGGCAATTTACGCTTTTATCTCAGTCATTAGGATCATTGGACCAACAGTTTGAGATAAAGATTGAGCGATCGACATCCACGGACAAAACCAATGTCCTTGAGGAGATTGTTGAGTTACTACGACACCTGCTAGACTATTGTATATGTTGTCTCTCCTGTGGCTGTATCCCAATACCACAGGAAAATGGTGGTCTCATTGATGACAGCTACGAAATGATTCTACTGGAAAATGAGAGACAAGCTGTTAGCAACCTCCTTCATTATCTAGAACATGGTATTTTTATTAGATTACCTCCATTTGCAAGTTTTCAGTCTGAAGATCCATGTAGTTTGTTTACACTAAAAGATATGAAATTTTTGTTTTTGAGGAATGTAAAATTCGTTTATGATTTCTTTAAAGACTTAAATATATAACTGGAAGATTTAAGAAATTTTTATTGAGATGTTACAGCTTGTAATTTATCACAGATACAGGGTGTTATAACACTATGTTCTGTTTCCATAATTTGCAGAAGCCAATGGTGACCCAGTGTTGAATAATGAACATGTCCGGGCCCTTAGTATTTTGGCTTTATCTGACAATGTGGAGCTACAGAAATCTGCAGCACTCTGCTTCATGGAAATTAGTGAGAGAAGTATGTTATAGAACTTTAACAGTCATTTACACTCAGTGAGGGAAGTCAGTTATAGACATTCAACAGTCATTTACACGCAGTGAGAGAAGTCAGTTATAGACATTCAACACTCATTTACACGCAGTGAGAGAAGTATGTTATAGAACTTCAACAGTCATTTACACTCAGTGAGAGAAGTCAGTTATAGACATTCAACAGTCATTTACACTCAGTGAGGGAAGTCAGTTATAGACATTCAACAGTCATTTACACGCAGTGAGAGAAGTCAGTTATAGAACTTCAACAGTCATTTACACTCAGTGAGAGAAGTCAGTTATAGACATTCAACAGTCATTTACACTCAGTGAGGGAAGTCAGTTATAGACATTCAACAGTCATTTACACGCAGTGAGAGAAGTCAGTTATAGATCTTCAACTGTCATTTACACTCAGTGAGGGAAGTCAGTTATAGACATTCAACAGTCATTTACACTCAGTGAGAGAAGTCAGTTATAGAACTTCAACTGTCAACAGTCAGTTATAGAACTTCAACAGTCATTTACACTCAGTGAGAGAAGTCAGTTATAGACATTCAACAGTCATTTACACTCAGTGAGAGAAGTCAGTTATAGACATTCAACAGTCATTTACACTCAGTGAGGGAAGTCAGTTATAGACATACAACAGTCATTTACACTCAGTGAGGGAAGTCAGTTATAGACATTCAACAGTCATTTACACGCAGTGAGAGAAGTCAGTTATAGACATTCAACAGTCATTTACACTCAGTGAGAGAAGTCAGTTATAGACATTCAACAGTCATTTACACTCAGTGAGGGAAGTCAGTTATAGACATTCAACAGTCATTTACACTCAGTGAGGGAAGTCAGTTATAGAACTTCAACAGTCATTTACACTCAGTGAGGGAAGTCAGTTATAGACATTCAACAGTCATTTACGCTCAGTGAGGGAAGTCAGTTATAGACATTCAACAGTCATTTACACTCAGTGAGGGAAGTCAGTTATAGACATTCAACAGTCATTTACACTCAGTGAGGGAAGTCAGTTATAGAACTTCAACAGTCATTTACACTCAGTGAGGGAAGTCAGTTATAGACAACGAAGCTGTAGGGAACAGCAATGTTGCGTTTTACTAGGTCAGGAAGAGTTCTAAGTAAGAAAGTAGGTATTGATAGTCAAAGTAATCAGCAGTGTTTAGCATTGCAGACCATCAGTAAATTGGAAGAAATGAATAATGACTTACCTTCAATATATATTCTTACAATTGTATACAGTATAGAAAGGATTTATTCAGACATTATTATAAAAAAGCGTCGAAATTGTTCAAAGGAGATCATTAATGCCTTCAAATTTCCTTTACAGATTTCAATTTTCTTTTCATTTATATTCTAAACTTAACTTGGAATTTCATAACTTGTACTTTATCTTTTCACAAATAGTTTGTTAAAATTATAAACTACTAGCAAGCAGAATATCCTGCTAATAGTGTTGAACAATGACAGAATGCTTGTTCAGTGTGATTTTTGTGCCTTTGTCCAGCTAAAGCTCCACTGACAGTAGCTCTTGCCAAGCCATTAATTCAGCTCCTGAAATCTCAAGATCTCCAAGTACAGAAATCTACGACTCTGGCTGTGAGCAACTTCACTCTTCATGGTCCAGGTAATCTTTAGAATCATTAATACAATCCTGTGCCATACTGGTAAAGAAATAATGGTTGAAAATAATCTACATCTGTATAGTGTATTACTATAAATCCCTAAAGATGATATTTGATATATCATTCCCCGGTTCCCTTCATATCAGTTACAGGTAATGTAATGGACAAGTCTGCCTCTGGGATTATTTAAGAGCATTTTCAGTAACCAATCTTTTCTCTCTGTTGTAGATTCTAACAAGGACACTGTTGGTCAATGTGGAGGAATCGAGGCTCTTGTTTGTCTACTTCAGTCCAGTAATACAGATGTCCAGTGTAACACAGCTGGGTGTATAACCACTCTAGCCACCACAGGTCAGTCCAGTAATACAGATGTCCAGTGTAACACAGCTGGGTATATAGTTACTCTAACCACCACAGGTCAGTCCAGTAATACAGATGTCCAGTGTAACACAGCTGGGTATATAGTTACTCTAACCACCACAGGTCAGTCCAGTAATACAGATGTCCAGTGTAACACAGCTGGGTATATAGTTACTCTAACCACCACAGGTCAGTCCAGTAATACAGATGTCCAGTGTAACACAGCTGGGTGTATAGTCACTCTAACCACCACAGGTCAGTCCACTAATACAGATGTCCAGTGTAACACAGTTGGGTGTATAGTCACTCTAGCCACCACAGGTCAGTCCAGTAATACAGATGTCCAGGGTAACACAGCTGGGTATATAGTCACTCTAACCACCACAGGTCAGTCCAGTAATACAGATGTCCAGTGTAACACAGCTGGGTATATAGTTACTCTAACCACCACAGGTCAGTCAAGTAATACAGATGTCCAGTGTAACACAGCTGGATATATAGTTACTCTAGTAACCTCAGGTCAGTCCAGTAATACATATGTCCAGTGTAACACAGCTGAGTGTATAGTTACTCTGAATAATGAATAATATTGAAGCCTCGAGTATAAACTGATGAGGTTACTCTATAGGACTAGTTGTAAACTATTGAGGTTAATAAGTAGGACTAGTTGTAGACTATTGAGGTTAATATGTAGGACTAGTTGTAGACTATTGAGGTTAATAAGTAGGACTAGTTGTAGACTATTGAGGTTGATAAGTAGGACTAGTTGTAAACTATTGAGGTTAATAAGTAGGACTAGTTGTAGACTATTGAGGTTAATAAGTAGGACTAGTTGTAGACTATTGAGGTTAATAAGTAGGACTAGTTGTAGGCTATTGAGGTTAATAAGTAGGACTAGTTGTAGACTATTGTGGTTAATAAGTAGGACTAGTTGTAGACTATTGAGGTTCGTATATAAGTATAGTGGTAAACTAACAAAGTTAATATAGATTTCTGGATTATATCTGTGTATTTCTGCTTCTTTTTTAGATGCCAATAAACAGAAAATTATCGGGGGTCATGTTATACACCATCTACTGAAGCTGTTGAGGTCCCAAGATTTACGGGTACAGAGAAATGTTGCTGGTGCTGTTTTAAATCTCACTCATCTTCGTAAGTGATTATTTATTCCCTGAGATTACAATAGTGTGAGTGGAGGAATCAGATTGTTACCAATTAAAAACCGATCAATTTAGTAAGCTGGAATATTTTAGAATGATATGGCAAGACAGATTTGGGTGCACATTGATATGATAGATGTTATGTGTTTTCAGCAGACAGGTAGGCATGGAATCATTCATGATCCCAGTGAGATATACACATGTTTAAGTCCTCGATACTCTGGGGGCTACGAACACTTTCACTCTCTCCCAGGGGTACAGAGAGAGAAAGTGATCGTAACCCCTGGAGTATCGAGGGTGATTCCAGGGGTACAGAGAGCAAAAGTGATTGTAACCCCTGGAGTATCGAGGATGGTTCCAGGGATACAGAGAGAGAAAGTGATTGTAACCCCTGGAGTATCGAGGATTGTTCCAGGGGTACAAAGAGCAAAAGTGATTGTAACCCCTGGAGTATCGAGGGTGATTCCAGGGGTACAGAGAGAGAAAGTGATTGTAACTCCTGGAGTATCGAGGATGGTTCCAAGGGTGCAGAGAGCAAAAGTGATTGTAACCCCTGGAGCATCGAGGATGGTTCCAGGGGTACAGAGAGAGAAAGTGATTGTAACCCCTGGAGTATCGAGGATGGTACCAGGGGTAAAAAGAGCAAAAATGATTGTAACTCCTGGAGTATTGAGGATGGTTCCAAGGATGCAGAGAGCGAAAGTGATTGTAACCCCTGGAGTATCGAGGATAGTTCCAAGGATGCAGAGAGCGAAAGTGATTGTAACTCCTGGAGTGTCGAGGATGGTTCCAGGGGTACAGAGAGCGAAAGTGATTGTAACCCCTGGAGTATCAAGGATGGTTCCAGAGGTACAGAGAGAGAAAGTGGTCATAACCCCGGGAGCATCGAGGGTGATTCCAGGGGAACAGAGAGAGAAAATTAATGTAACCCCTGTAGTATTGAGGATGGTTCCAGGGGTACAGGGAGAGAAAATTATTGTAACCCCTGAAGTATCGATGATGTTATGAAGGTAATGATTTGTAAAAAAAGATTTGGTACAAAATGTATCATTATTTTGCATATGAATTTATAAAACTAAATTTATACATGTTTTCTTTTTTGACGTAGTGTATAATGGCAACTTAACATACTGAATGTTCAGCTTGCTTTGCTATCATTTACAGAAAACCACAGGAATGATTTAGTGGCTGGGGGTGTCATTCCTGTACTGGTTGACCTCCTCCAGTTTCCGGACCAGGACATTCAATACTACAGTGCTGCTTCCCTCAGTAACATTGCTGTCAATGAAAAACACAGAGCTTTAATGGTTGCTATTGGTCACACTGATGTTATACGAAATCTCATCAAACTGGTATCTGTCAAGTCAGAAAAGGTGAGGTTAAAGGTTAAGCAAAGTTTGAAGGTCAAGTTTGGGAAAATATTGAAACTGTCATAAAAATCAAATGTCAATTAAAGAATACAATGCAACAGTTATACTGTGATATATTAACAACAACAAAAAGTATCTTGTATGGCGCAGTAGTAAAGCACTCGCCTTTTGCCTAGCCGTCTGGGGTTCGATTCCTGGAAAGGACATGAAAAGGTAAGTGGTCACCTGCCCGACCATATGGGTTTTCCCTGGGTACTCCAGTTTCTTCGCACAATAAGTAGTAAGTCTCAGAGGCACATGTACTGTTGTCTACCTTGAGATTTTGACATGCATGTGACAGTAGGAAAATTCTGTGATCTAAGATTTGGTTTAAGACAATGTCTTTAGTATGATTTACACAAAAACTATGGCCTTATACTGATAAATCCTGTCATTTGTATTTATTCTGATTGATATGGGATTATGGTCATGAATACTTATATGTGTTGCTAAGATACTGTGAAGGAAACATCCAACATGCAGACCTAAAACTTTTAGGTCTTGTTGCCTCCACTGATCCTCATTAATCCCTACTTTACTTTTTAATTCAGATTTTTTTTTATACTTTATATTTTCTTATATATCTATTATGTACTTGTGTTTTCTAATTAAAGGTTTATGACCTACTGTTCAAATTGTTTTCTAGGTACAATGTCAGGCCTGTTTAGCCTTGAGAAATCTTGCATCTGATGGTAAGTCTTAATATTTTCTAGGAATACTTCATTTCGAATTTACATCCAATATTTTTGGTCCAATCTATTCTTGGGAATCTATTCTCGGGAATCTGATCGTGAGATGAGGGATTGTCATAACTTGCCTAATAAACTCATGTCATCTTTTTTTATGGGCCTCTCTGTCGTCCATGATCTTTACTCAGCAGATATTGATGAAATTTCATGTGATTATCCAGTTCAGTGTATTGAACAATTTCTTTCCTATTTAGGATCTATTTTGAACTAATAACACAAATTCTGTTTGAATGATATTGATGAAACTTTGAAGGAATGATCTGTAGATATGGACAGATGCTGTTTATTTATTTTTTCTTCAGAAATGCAGTATTGAATTTTAATAGAATTTACCAAAGTACAATATCCAGTTGATAAACTTCAATCCATCGGTAGACACCAATCTCTACTTTTGTGAAACGTGTAAATCCGTTGAGTTTTTAATGGGGGTGCGGGTCCCATTTTATTATTTATTTCAATACCTTATATCGACTTATCCCAGTATTATTGTGTTGTTATTTTCCTTCAAAATACACTCAAAATGCAGGAAATGGAGCCAAAATGTTCAAAATTTTCTTCCCCCAGACCCCTTGCCAAAGCTTCGCGCCTTTGGCACTCACGACGCACGGCTTCGCCGGCGTTGCCAGATTTTTGCCCCCCAACCTTAGATCCTGGCTACGCCACTAAAGATAGGTGACTGTTTACTCAAATTTGACCATATAATCCATAATGTTTATAACCATAGAAACTAATGGAGTCATTTTCCAGATCAACAAACATCTATTTTCAAAATAAGTTTACGAATAAAAACAGAAAAATAATGAAATACTTTATTACTGTTAACAAATATGTTTTTCAAGAATCTTGAAATGGTGTGAGTCATATACAGAGGTGTTGTTTGTATACCACAATGCTTTCTGGCAGGGAATGGCTAGTCACATGTATAATTTTTGTATTGCTTTGTCTTTGTGGAAGCATATACCATTTCCAATAGTAAACACTTCTGTCACTAAGTTTTAGTATTAAATGAATTTGTAATTCAACCATCTCCTTGTACATATCATTTTAACCCAGGTTATCACCCTTAATTTTGGGTCCAGAAAGCAGAGGGCAGGGCATTTATACAGTCTATTTCAAATGAAACCTTTTTGGTATAACGTTTCAATCTTAACAGACCTGTCCATGTTAATGCAGGTCTATACTGTTGATTTGACCTTTGACCTATAATGACATCTCTGCATGAATTTCAGGTAATAACCAGTCCCTCATTGTGAAATATGGTGCATTGCCACGATTACAGAAAGTGTTACGGACAGGCCACAAAGACACTTTGGTGGCTGCAGTGGCATGTTTACGAAACCTTTCAATTCACAAGGCAAATGAGGTATGTGTTTGAGACAGCAGACAATTTTTTAAATACATCAAGATTATTGTCTCAGAAAAGATTACCTGTTGAATAATGAAATAGCAAGCCATAGGTCTGATTTCAACTGTAGAGGTAGCATTCTTATCCATTGAGAATCAAAACACATACAGCTAAAGGGGCAGATTCTCTTAGGAGATGATGAATGGTGTCACAATTGGCTGATTTAATCTAAAACACACTTCCTCATGATCTATTGAGAAGATTTCAACCAAATTATGTTGAGACTTTTCATGAATGGCTCTCATTGTTTAGGAATTTTCTCCCAAACTACAGACATGGATCAGATTTCACATGACTAGATAATGTAGATACTGTTCAGGTTTTTAGAACTTCTGTTGTATATTATGAATTCCATATATTTCCAATCCCAAATAACTGAATATAATTCGAAAGTAAAAGCTTGGAATGAACTTTGTAAAATGTTTATATTTTGTAGGTGGTGATCGTAGCCAATAATTTTGTGATAGATCTGTGTCATATTATGTGTGACAGTCACAATCCCGAGGCTCAGCGACACGCAGCAGGGATCATACGTAATTTGGCTGTTGGCCATTATATCAGGGTAAGTTTCTCTTACCGAGTGTGATCATGTGTTGCCAGGTGACCTCTGACTTGTGACCTGCCAGTAACTATGGTCATTATAACAGGGAAAGTACCTCTTATCTATTGTGACCTTTGACCTGTGACCTTCCTGTAACTATGGTCATTATAATTGGGTAAGCACCTCTTATCTATTGTGACTGTATCTGGTGACCTATGACCTGTGGCTTGCCTGTAACTATGGTCAGTGTAACATGGTAAGGACCTTTTATCTATTGTGACTGTATCTGGTGATCTTTGACTTGTGACCTTCCTGTAACTGTGGTCATTATAATGGGATAAGCACCTCTTATCTATTGTGATTGTATCTGGTGACCTATGACCTGTGACTTGCCTGTAACTATGGTCAGTGTAACAAGATAAGCACCTTTTATCTATTGTGACTGTATCTGTTAACCTCTGACCTCTGACCTGCCAGTAACTATGGTCATTATGACAAGATAAGCACCTTTTATCTATTGTGAATGTATCTGTTAACCTCTGACCTGCCAGTAACTATGGTCATTATGACAAGATAAGCACCTTTTATCTATTGTGACTGTATCTGTTTACCTCTGACCTGCCAGTAACTATGGTCATTATGACAAGATAAGCACCTTTTATCTATTGTGACTGTATCTGTTTACCTCTGACCTGCCAGTAACTATGGTCATTATGACAAGATAAGCACCTTTTATCTATTGTGACTTTATCTGTTTACGTCTGACCTCTGACCTGCCAGTAACTATGGTCATTATGACAAGATAAGCACCTTTTATCTATTGTGAATGTATCTGTTAACCTCTGACCTGCCAGTAACTATGGTCATTATGACAAGATAAGCACCTTTTATCTATTGTGACTGTATCTGTTTACCTCTGACCTGCCAGTAACTATGGTCATTATGACAAGATAAGCACCTTTTATCTATTGTGACTGTATCTGTTTACCTCTGACCTGCCAGTAACTATGGTCATTATGACAAGATAAGCACCTTTTATCTATTGTGACTTTATCTGTTTACGTCTGACCTCTGACCTGCCAGTAACTATGGTCATTATGACAAGATAAGCACCTTTTATCTATTGTGACTTTATCTGTTTACGTCTGACCTCTGACCTGCCAGTAACTATGGTCATTATGACAGGGTAAGGACCTTTTATTTAATGTAATATGTCAGCTACATCCAGCTATTGAATTTCTGTAGCTATAGTCAGAAAATTAGGATAATTAGGACCTTTTATCTGTTGTACTCACATCTGGTGACCTTTGACCCTTGACCTGCCTGTTACTATGATGAATGTAATAGGGTAAGGGCCTTTTATCTTATGTAATATGTCAGCTGCATCCAGCTTTTGACCTCCAGAAACTATGGTAAGAAAATTAGGGTAATTAGGACCTCTTATCTGTTGTTTTCATATCTGATGACCTTTGACCTGTGACCTGCATGTAGCTCTTTTCTATAGTAATCATGGGAGGTAACTGACCTAACTACAATGTATGGTCAGTATATCAGGCTTATAATGACCTCGTTTGTAATGTAACCACTCCTGGTAACCTCAGTCAGTACCAGTATTTCAGCATAAGGATCTCCTTTTTCTATATAACTACTTCAGGTAACCTTTGACCTTTGAATTAGCCATGGTCAGTTCCAGTTTATCAGCATAAGGATCTCTTATCAAATGTAACCACTTCAGGTAACCTTTGACCTTTGAACTAGCTATGGTCAGTACATAATGATGTGATGATGGTGATTGGCGCATGTTCATATTCAGTAGCCTATATATTAAATCTTACATGTTTTCTTAGGTGAAATCGTAGCAGAATCTGAAATATATTTTCATGTATTACAAATATATGGTAGCTCGGCATCTGTTATGACAAAAACCTCTCAAGTGTGTTTATTGTAATAAGTAAATAACACTATTCATAAAAAATCATAAAGATATTTGTCTTTTTCTGAGTATTTTTTAAAATTCACTATAAGCTAAACTTTTTTCTGTAATACTTTTGTAAATTTCACGAAAGTATTGTTTTTTACATATTAAGCATTTTGACATAAGTATTTTTAATTACATAAGCATTTTTATGTACATATTTTTTTTTACATAAGTATCTTTAACGTAAGTGTTTGTGTCCAGGACCTGGTAGAACATGACTGTGTGGAGGCCTTGACCTTTGTGCTGTTGGGGCTAGAGACAAGGATTAGTACACTGAAGGAGGTGACAGCTGCACTGGCAGTGTTTGCTGACGAAGGTCAGTGTTTTGTAAGGTACAATAAAATAACAATGATTAATTCAGACATATTGTATTTATGTTACAAAAGCCAGTATGATCTTTAGTGTACAGAGATTCTTCAGAAATAGGTAATAACATTTTCAAGAAGAATATTGACCTTTACTGTAAAGTGTCATCCATTTGTTTACGAAATTATTTCGTGAACAATTTAACTCCAAACATCTTATTTCATGACCTGGATTTTGATCAGCCTTGATTTAAGGATTGAATCTTGCTTATGTCGATTTCATGGGATGATGAATTGAGTTGGTCTGGAGACAAATTTAATCAAAGCAGTTCATTAAATTTGTCTCAAGACCAACTCAATTCATCATCCCATGAAATCGACATAAGCGAGATTCAATCCTTATATTTCAATTCATGCTTCTTGTTTCTATAGCATTGGAACTGACACAATTCATCTTTTACTTTCATTTTCATGTCTTGGCATCATATCGTCTGTCGTCATACAAGCAAATAGTCCGTCATTTGAAGACAGATTATTAATCCTCAAGCATTTTCTTGAATGTTTCCATTATCTCGCAACACCTTTCCTCAATTTTTCTGATGAGACATGTATATTTACACGGTGGTAATTGGAAAAGATATTACAGAGTGGGGCCTGATGAGACATGTATATTTACACGGTGGTAATTGGAATAGATATTACAGATTGGGGCCTGATGAGACATGTATATTTTCACTGTGGTAATTGACAAAGATATTGCTGAGTGGGGCCTGATGAGATATGTATATTTACACTGTGGTAATTGACAAAGATACTGCAGAGTGGGGCCCTATATCTTAGTCTGAGCATTGACCTTAGTTTGGCATCAGTTGAAGGTCTGAGGTGTGTAGTTTGACCTCCTTATATGTGTTGGGTTGTATTTAACAATGAATGAAATTTGGATTTATTAATGAACTGCATAATACAGCTGTTTTATCCTTCATGTCTGTTATTTTAATGGCTAAATTTTACAAACTTACAAAAAATCTAGAAAAATAATCTTGATAAGTAACACAGAACGTGATGATATTTGACCAGTCTGAATCATTCTTACATTCTATCAACTTTTTAAAAAGAATATCATTCTGGATTTTATAGACTCAAGACCAATATAAAAAAGTTACTGAAATATTTGTACTTACATTTTTTGGGACAGGTATTATGACAACTAGTTTTAGTACAGATACCGTATTTATTCCAATAAACGCCCCGTCTCTAATAAACACTGGAAAATATTATCCTCGCTACCGTCCAGCGAATTTGTGATACAGCATTTTTTGAACGATCTTCTGATTGTGTCCGGGCTAATGCTATCCCATGCTTTCTTATCCCAAGACAACATTACAGCTTTAGATGGGGCTTTACAATTCCCTGATTTGGTTTTATTCCACGACACATCGGCTGGCTGTAGCTTACATGTACATCCCCGGGTATAACACAGATGTCTGAATTATATTTTAGACGAACCAGTTTTTTTACATCTTCAGTAAGATGACCACGGAAAGCGTCCCATACTAATAACCGCCTAGCTGTATTATTCACACCCCAGAGTTTTTTTAACCAAAATTTTATACTTTCCTCGTTTGCCCAGGATTTTTGTCTGGCCCTGCACATGTATACCACAATACCACTTGGTATGTCATCTTTTGGAAGGGGACGAATGCCTGGCATGTGCACAAGGAGGGGCAATTTTAGTCCCATCGGCATATGCTGCCAGTGTCACCGTTATTTTTTTATTTTCATGGCCAGTACTGTAAACTCTGACCTCCTTTTCCCCCTTTATTGCCAATGTCGATTTTCCTGGCATGTCAAACCACACTGGGGTTTCGTCCATGTTAGCGATATGGCTATCGGGGTATTCTCATAGCCGACGCATTCTTAAAACAAAATTAAAAAAACTGTCAATACGATCATCAATTAATGAAACTTCATGTTGTGCCACATGCGTAGATCACCTGAACGAAATGTTATGTCTCTTTTTGAATTTAGAAAACCATCCATAGGAGGCTTTGAACGATTGACTACCATTTGCCTTATGCATACGCAGGGCCTCAAATCCCAGTCATGCGTATTCCGGCCTCCCGTCTGTCCTGTAGCCATCTCATCAGATTTTTGTCAATATCTTCATATCTGACATGCCTCCCACCTCCTTTACAGCGTTTAGATGTTTTAGAAAGATTTTTTAATTTTTCTTTGTTTTGACACCAGTCCCGCACTCGTTTTCTGTCAACACAAAACACTTTCGCAGCGGCATGTTTACCCTTCTCCTCTGCGAAGGCGATTACTTTAAGCTTGAAAGCAGTGTCATAATTTCTTTTTGTCCCAGACATTGTTATCAGGTATGTGGGATTTATTAAGAAACAGACTGGCTTATATACCGCTGTGTTTTTTATTTTGTTATGCAAACTAGGCCTACAAGCGATGATAAACATTGTACGTTTTTGACTGAAGCTGACACGATTGACATCGTGTCATTTCATACAAGAATTCAGGTTATCAGAATGCAATTGACAACAATGTTGAAAGCTACAACGATGTTGGAATTACTGCAATTTTCAAATGCATTCTTTGCTGAGTAATTCGTTAGTTTGTTAAACAATGTTTTTAAGTGGCAGCCATGGCATGTCACGACCAACAAATTATGAAATTTTGTATTCTATTAATCGCCCCCGGGGCGTTTATTGGAATAAATACGGTAAGTTACAGAATGTAAGTTTACGATAGACTCGCTGATCTGTATAGATAGCTGTCACGTAGGCTTTAAGAAACTCATCAACAACAGAAATAAAACGGGTCACTAACTGATACTGTTGTCTTTTATGACATTTTCAGATGATGTTAAATACAAACTGCTACACCTTCACGGTGGAAAGGTCTTCGGTAAACTGGTGACTTTGGCTACACTGTCCACCCAGTCAGAGGTTCAGTACAACAGTGTGGGAACCCTGGGTCAGTTATTTCTTGTAGGTAAGTAAATGATGACCTATGGTTGATTGTCTCCTATCCTATGAGGAAAGATATTCAGGTAATTATAGCAGGTAAGTGGAAACTGACACGTATTTCTCTTACCCTGGACTGGTAAATCCACGCTTTTTTAGCCTCCTATCACCATATGGTGGGCTATATATAATGTCCAATGTCCATCCGTTTGTAAACAATTTTTGTTATTGCTATTTCTTGAGAAATGTGCGATGGATCTCTCTCATATTTCATAAGTAGGTTCACCTTGGTCCCTTGTTGTGTCCATTTGATTTAAGGACTGATCAGACAAGGCGGCCATCTTGGAATTTGATTATGAGAGTTGTTATCCCAATTTCTTTGTCTTGCACTTAGACAAGGAAAACAGGGTAAGCGAATAATCATTCACACCCTTTAAGGATTATATAGGGGATCTCAATACTGGGGTTAAGACCTTCTGTTTGACAACAAGATCCCCCTATCTCACCCTGAGGATGGTGAGAGATTCTATATATTGTACAATTTCACTTAAGGGTGATGAACCACCTGTTTGTTTTATCTGCCACAAAATACTTATAATGGAACATGTTTTAATTAATTGTTCAGATTTCAATACAGTTGTTCTGGTCTTGACCTTGAAATACCTCTTAACCTTTGGGAAAGTGGATAAAATACCCAATTTTTTTTCTTTGGGTGGGAGGAGGGGAGGGGGGGGGTTGGGCAGGTAACAAAACACAAACTAGTCTCTATGTCTAGACATGCTACTTTCCTATTTCTTTATTTTATAAAACAAAAAAAATGTTTTAAATATATTGATATTGCTAAGAAACCATTTGAAATCCTTTGTTTTACCTTTTAAAAAGCTTTATTCAATCATTCCTTCCTGCAGCTTACATAATTTAAAAAAAAAAGATTAACTGAGGATGACCCCGGCTGTGGCCACTGAACACCAATCAAATCACTGACTAAGTGAGAGCTCACAAAACAAAGACACTTTTACAGTCAAATTTCCAGAAATAATGAAACAGTAGAACATCCAAACTCTACATTTCCATCTTTCACAGAAATTCCCGAAGACCTGAAGTCAGCCAATGTTTCTGGAATAGTGCTATATATAGACATGTTCCTGAAATCTGCCGACCCTAACTTTGTCCATATAGCCCTCTGGACTTTGGTACAGCTTCTCAAAGGTGAGTATAACCTATCCCACCTTATGTATTTCTCTAATGTAAAATATTGGCAGTTCAAGGGTCGGTCGTTTTGTTTCTAGTGATATTTTAACCAATATCTTGTTTGTTACTGTAGCCAGCTAGCCATGGAACTTTAGTGCTCAACTTTGTTTTCATTGATGACCTATATACAATCTGTTTTCATTGATGACCTATATACAATCTGTTTTCATTGATGACCTATATACAATCTGTTTCCATTGATGACCTATATGCAATCTGTTTTCATAGATGACCTATATACAATCTGTTTTCATTGATGACCTATATACAATCTGTTTTCATTGATGACCTATATACAATCTGTTTCCATTGATGACCTATATACAATCTGTTTCCATTGATGACCTATATACAATCTGTTTCCATTGACGACCTATATACAATCTGTTTCCATTGATGACCTATATACAATCTGTTTCCATTGATGACCTATATACAATCTGTTTTCATTGATGACCTATATACAATCCTATGTGTTTGAACTAACGTATGGTAGAATTGTTTTTGTCTGTGAATTTGATAAATAACTTAGATATTTCTGAAAGAAGTCTATCTGGCATGTTCTGTCTGGAATGTGATTTCCCCGTTAAAAGACAGCATATCAAATTGATGGTTGGGTGGCGCAGTGGTAAGGCACTCACAAGAGTGATTAATATGTCTGAAAACCTGCTTCGAAAAGATTCTAAAATAAATAAAATTTGATATCATTAAATAGATGATAATTATTGAGATTTTGGAGTCTGCCATCTTAATTTTATTTGTCGCCTGAGATTCTCTGCACATGGGATGTTACCTGATAATCAACTGTAGTGATTAATCGAATCTTCCCCTACCTTGAGGGTGTAACAGAGAAATCTGCGAGGGGTGATATTCTTGGTTGTCTAACCCGAGGCTATGCCGTGGGTTAGACAACCAAGAATATCACCCCGAGGGTCGGCAGATTTCTCTGTTACACCCTCAAGGTAGAAGATGATTATTTTTCTCCCATCATACTTTTTCTCAGAGAGACTTAGCTTCATAAATTTGTACATGTGTATTTGTTTATATACATGTAGCAGACGACGTGTGTAGAAGTAGTTCTGGTTCACTTCCGGTGCATGCACTATCTGTCATACCCTCGGGGTTGACAGAGAAATCATACCCTCGGGGTCGACAGAGAAATCATACCCTAGGGGTCGACAGAGAAATCATACCCTCGGGGTCGACAGAGAAATCATACCCTAGGGGTCGACAGAGAAACCATACCCTCGGGGTCGACAGAGAAACCATACCCTAGGGGTCGACAGAGAAACCATTCCCTAGGGGTCGACAGAGAAACCATACCCTCGGGGTCGACAGAGAAATCATACCCTAGGGGTCGACAGAGAAATCATACCCTAGGGGTCGACAGAGAAATCATACCATAGGGGATGACAGAGAAATCATACCCTCGGGGTCGACAGAGAAATCATACCCTCGGGGTCGACAGAGAAACCATACCCAAGGGGTCGACAGAGAAACCATACCCGAGGGGTTGACAGAGAACTCTTGAACAGGTAAAACGGAAGCCTATGAATGATGGGAGAAAACTCATTCTTTTCCCTATCATTCTGCTTGACCTTTGTCCAAATGATAGGTAGTTGTTTTGGTAAAAGAAATGAAGCAGTGATTATTATCAGGTTATCAAAGAGGACACAGATAAGATTAAATAGTTAGTATGGTATAGTGATACCTGCAATTCATATTGTACCGTTTAGAAATAAAGCTGAAAATTATCTCCCTTTACATGTATGAATATTTGACTGACAAATATTTAAAAAAAACTAATTTACATGTTTTTTTTTATAATTACTAGAATTTCAAATTATACAAAAACAAGGATGCTTTAGGCCAAATTTGATCAAAATCTGTTTAACCATTTATGATAGAAGTAATTTTAGGTAAGAATACAGACTTATAGGCAAGGGATGCTATGCCTAGCTACCCAGCCAATGTGACAATGAAAATGTCATAGTGATTGATGGTATCATATGATTTGAAAACAGTATAAAAATTGTCGCCTACAATGAACCCATTTCAATAGTAATAATTTGTAGGTTATGTAAGATATTCAATAACTTATCAAAATGAACAAGAAAGGCATGTTGAGGTACATTAGACAGATTTCAAAATTTGAAACCTTGTTCCATCAGATGCGGTATTCCTTAAGGCATTTCAAAACCACAGTATCGAGCCCGTCATTATCAAGTTAGCCTCCACATCACAACCCTCCATGATTGAAGAGCTCGCTACAGCTGTCCTGAAGAAACTTCGCGGGGAGGAAGAATTAACTTCAAGTGATGACTAAGGAATATTTATGTATAAGAATTTTTTATCTTCTCAATGTCAGTAATCTAATTTATATTTTGTATGTAAATTTTTTTATTGTAGTACAATGAAAGAAGCCATATTTAAAATCTGTTGTGAAAACATGATCCTTAGTATTTCAGCTCATTCCATAGACCATAACTCATTTCTTCTTAGCTTTGGAGGTAAAGTTTGATAGAATTAATAAAATTATTCGTGAAGATTCTAGTACCAAGGAGTTACTTTTTGTGTAACTGAACAACTTCAAACGGGGTGTTTTTTTTTTTATATTTTTAAGTGAAAATGAATTTGGTAGTTGAAGAATTAAAGAATACATTTTATACATACATTTCTTCTTTCACTAATGCTATTTTATCAGATCTCAACCTTATGACTAGCTTTTAGAACAATTTTGATGATATGATTATCTAGGTACATACCAGTCAGAGTTTTGCAGGTGTTCTAACTTTTAGTAATATACTTAAGAGTGGACAAATTTTCCTCATATTATTTTGTGTTTATTTATGGAAATGTTCGAAGTTTTGAATTTTGGTTGCGGTAGTTTGATGACAGAAGTTCTGAACCTCTTTACCTGATAACTGCCTTAAATTTCAATGTCTTAACAAAATTTACACAGCCAATATTTCAAAGTTATTTAAACGTCATTTCAACATTAGTATCACGTTATTATTTTTCAACATCAATTACCATTAAATTTTATCCTAAAATTATGTTATGATTTTTTTAAAAAATCAAAATTTAACATCAAAATAACACGAAAAAATTTCAACGTTATTGTTACACTAATCTAACATTAAATAAGGGTTATCTAACGTTAAAAAGACATTAATTTATAACATTATTTTAATGTATGTGTTTGTTTCAGGTGAGATTAACATTAAAGGTCTAACATTAAAATAAGGCCATTTTAACAATATTTTAATATACACGGTAGTTAAAAATGAGTTAAAGATTTAACATTAAAATATTGTTATTTTAACATTTTTTTTTAAACATTATGGAAAATTGGTAGTGTAGGGGTTTCATTAATTGTTAAGGCCTTTTGTAGAAAAAATATTATTTAGCTATTTGTGGCTTAAAGTGTTTATATCCAGCAATCATTCACGATGCACCGATTCATCATTGTACTAGTTTTCCAAAACGTGATGATCTGCTAAAATTTGAGGATGCTTAATTAATAACACTTACAGTAGGACGTATTTGAAATAGCCACTTCATTATTTTTGTGACATTTACACCAGCATGGGTTTCTGCTGATTGTTTTCTCGCCATTTATATTCAGGGGAGACAATTTTTGTGGTCATTGTGTCTTCAGTTTGGTATAGTATTCTTTTCTAACGTGTCTATTTACTTATTTATTTATTATCTATATTATTTATTGTTGTACCCTTTTTCTTGACTTCATTACCAACTTGAATAAATCAAATGTACAGACATGAAAAAAGTTTGTAAATCCAAAATACTCCTTTGTTAAAAGCTTAAGAAACAGGAATCCAAGAGGAGACGAGAATTGTCTTGTTGAACTATTTGTTTGGACACTTGAAACTTGTAATAAAAGGTATTACAGAGGTTGAAATTGGTGTAAACCTCCATGTGAGATTTCTATCAAATCTATTCTGGTGTAGATGTAGCAATGATTGTAACAAAAAAACCTATTTCATTCTGAATATTATAAATAAAACACATTGTCTCTATAACTACTAACATTCCATCAGGTAAAATTTCTGTTTTCTTTTAGGTTTTCTTGGCTGCTGGTTATTTTGAAATCTTTCTGTTTTATCCAGCAGCTGTGCTGCCATTGCAGGATATACTTGCCACATATGCATGTATTTTAGCATGTGTATTAATTCTACACCACCACTTTCACGTTTACTTACATGTTTCATCTAGAAATATGGAGAACTGTTTTAAATAAATAAAAATTATTCATTTTAACAAACAAGTTTATAAAGAAAACTCATGAAATTGCTTTCCATATGCATTGAAGAATGGGACAATATTCCCACAAAGAGTAATTATTTTGATGTGCGTCATCAGGCACATTGCAGCATAATGTCAGCGTCAGTTGAACAAACATCATGCAGGCTTAATGAACCGTTGAAATTTCGTTTTCCAGTTTTGATGAAGTGTTGTAGGGTAAATAGTGTACATAGTCAGTGTCTTAAAATATCTATTGTATTTTGGCTGGGGACAGAAAGACAAAAGTGGCTCACACTTGTCAGAACACAGCTTATAGTTTAAGACAGTGACCTTGTACTCTCTATGTACTAGATGCATGTTTTTCAATACCATGCTGATTGTTTTAGTGATATTGCAAAGTTTAAAAACTGACCTGTGAGTTTCACCGTAATCCATGTTCTACTTTTATAATCATGTATTGTTTTTTCTGTAGTTTTGTGATGTTTTTCCACACCAGGAAGTCAATTGCCAATACTCCAAGATCTTATAGATATTTATTGAGAAGTTTGAAAATTTCAGAAGTCTTGACCGCTCTGACCTGCAGAATTTTACGTGATCTTATTTGAAGAAGAAATATTGCCTCACTCTTTTAAGATATAAGAATGTTGGAACTTTAAAACATTATTGACCAAAATTAATTTTTAAAGCAATTGAAGGCAATTCATTCCAGCAAGCTGCAGGTCAGCAGGTCAAATACAATAACCAGATATTTCAGATCTGGTGATGTTGAAGCTGTGATATATCTTGTGACATACAAAAATAAAAGACAATATTTCCCCAAACATAGTTATTATACTGTACTGTTGTAACGATCAAGTTATATTTTAAGTGCCGTATTGTACAAAGATTTAATTACAATCCATTAATATCACTAAGTGTGTGATTTTAACTAAACATTGGTAGCTATATCTGTGATGTTAGTTCGAGAATCATGACCAATGTCTGTTAATAGGCCTCAAAATTGGTGAGCAATTTCACAAAACTGATCTTTTTTTACTTTTCTAGTATAATACAGGTAATCATTTCAAATTCCTATGCAAAAAATCAGCTTTGAATCGACCCTTTTTCAGAACTCAGTGTTTGAGTGAAGCCTGAACAAAGCTTTATATTGTTAATCTGTTATATTTTTCAATGACATCTTTACATTATTTTTCCGATATGTATAACTGATTTTCTTTGTGTTACCTATACTGCTATTTTCTCTATTTTGTTTTATATGATGTATTTCTATTCAGGGTTCACTTTAAATATTTACATTTGTTTTCACATGGTACCTTTATAGCATTACTGCTATATACTTGTCAAATTAATGTTTTTTACATTGGATCTTGGCTTTGTAGTCAGTAGTACAAACATGTATGTTCAGTAACTTTGTATGTTGCCGATTGTTATACATTAATCTATAATCGTTTCCTGGTGTTCAGTCATCTTTTTCTCACTGGATTATTCTTCATATTATATATATAATTGATAATTTAGTATTTTTTGTTAGATAAGAGGCATGGTGCTAGATTTCCACCTGTTAAGCCGGGTGGATTTGGTGAGTAACACTGTTTGTTGTTCTTGTGTACATTGTTTAGTACATCTATACGACTCAGATCATTCCAGTACAAAATATACATGAATTACTTCTTTTTGTATGCAATATTTTTGAATTTTTTGACATCACCAAATGAAATTTACATTAAATTGGTACAGATGTGGTCTTTGTGTGTGTAAGTGTCTCATTGTGATCTTCACAAACTACTTCCACAGTTCATCAAAACCTGGACAGAATACCCAAGTAAACAAAGCACTGATACAATTCCTCAATATGCCTTACCGCATTTCTAAACTACAAAATTGTCTGAATTGTATATCATTATATATATAAGTAATTACTTATCATAAATCACTTAAGATTTCATGAATACTTTATACCTAACTTTTCAGACATATTTGCGAATGCATGATTTCGCAAACGCTGTTTTAGAAATGATTATAAATTTGTAAATGGTGAGCTATTAGAGACATGAACTCTGTGAGACTTTGATACTGATGAAGGAATCAAAATGGATGCCACGGTTATTTTCATACTAATAATTACAAGGGATTTCAATTGGCAATTGATTCTCTTTGCATATTTAAGCAAAAATAGATCCCATGTGAAAATATAAGTGAATTAAAGTATATGTTTCTACAATGAAAGAGGAACACAAAAGCCTGGTTTGTCGAGTGCCAGACTTACTAGCTGCAAGTCTAAGTTGTGAAGATGGATGATCATGGACAGGTTTGTGTTTCTCCTGGATTGTATTGTGCTGTGATTATTGTGCTAGACACCCGCATTCCCGTCGAGGATACTTGGTGGGCCTCCAGTAGATTGTTCAGTGAGGTAGACACCAGCCACTAAAGGAGATCCCATTCACCTTTGAAGTGGAGAGAAAAACCCAGCCAACACATCTCCACAGTAAACTGCTTCATTACTCTATCTAGTAACTGGAATCTTCAACGTTTTTAGAAAACAGTTTTCAGTGTATTAGTATCTACATTAGTATAATCTAGTCCGTCCGTAAACAATTCTTGTTACCGCTATTTATGGGAAAGTACTGGATGGATCTTTCTCAAATTTCATATGCAGGTTCCCCTTGGTCCCTAGTTTTGCATTGTACCTTTTTGGACTGATCTGAAATCAAGATGGCTGACAGGCAGCCATCTTGGATTTTGAGAGTAAAATCTTGTTACCACTATTTCTGAGGAAGTACTGGATGGATACTTCTGATATTTCATTGGTATTGGTTTCCCTTGGTCCCTAGTTGTGCATTGTACTTTTTTTGGACTGATTTGAAATCAAGTTGGCCCACAGGCAGCTATCTTGGATGTTGACAGTAATACACCACAAGCATATTTTCTTCGATATTCTATCATATTGATTCAAGACCATGTCCATTATCCACCTGTAACTGACTGCTATCTAATAATAATATCTTTTTCAAATATTTGCTAATAGGTGCTTAATAAAAATATCTTGTGCCATCATTGAGAACATTCAATGAAGACCAGTTCATGAACATTTACAAAACCTGTAACACAAAAGAAATATACAAATCTTCAAGAACTGAAAACAGATCCTCAAATGGTGGGCGCCAAGATCCCTCTGGGATCTCTTGTTTTATTATGCTGCCTGAAAATTTGTGTGCAGTATACACATCATGTAGTAGCCCCTTTGTCTGTTTGTCCTTAAGTTGAGCTAGGATCATGAAACTTGGTATATATCATCTGGTCATACTAAGGGGATGTTTAGTGTACCAAGTTAAGGGCCTGAAATCCCTTAATTGCAGAATCATTTCTCTTCATTAAAATTTTGTGTCCATTTAAATTGTTTTCAGGATCGTTCATCAGTTTCACAGATACTCATGTTCAAGAAGTTCCTCGGATCCGTTGTTTGTAGACTGGCGATGTGGTCACACTTACTTGACTGACATGTGACAACATTAACTTGTGTGGTGTAAAACCCAGCAGGTAAGTTTCATTCCAGCCAGTGATAAAATCACCCAGAAAAGTACCAGTGCCCTTTAATAATAAATTAAATTATAAATTAAAATAAGAGAAGTACATACTCTGTTCCCATGCCAAAGAGAAACATAACTGTATAAAACAGGCCTCAACAGTCATCTGACTATAAAGACCTATTAAATGAAAGAGGCACAATAGGCCTAAAATGACGTCGCCAGAGAATCGACACACGTCAATTGGACAATGCCCGGCAACGGGCAGAGTCACTGGGACGAGAAACCTTCATCATCATAGACCTGAAATAAATAACTCAACTACTCTACAGCTTACATAGAAGACATTGTTGGTTCAACAAGGCATTTTCTGCAAGCTAGAAATCATATTCTTTATACATACACTACACAATCACCATAATTCCGAACCTATTGCTTGTTGAAAAGCAAACTACAGGCCCAATATCAAGACCCTTGGCCTTTCGATATTGAAAAGAAGTTGCTTAAGCATTTCAGCACAATTGACCCCTAAATTTTAAAGTTGGTCCAAATATCGGCACCCAGGGCCTTTTGGTTATTGAGAAGTGATTTAACACATTTGATACCTGTGACCTTGAAAGTTGTCATTCTTGGCTTTTTGGTTATTGAGAAGTCATTAAAAGATTTTAAGATTTTTGATCCCTTTCACCTTTCAAGTGTTTACACTCGACACCTGATGATGGATGAGGCAAGATGACTATTGTCATTTTGACCCTTCAACATACATAAATTTAATATCTATATCACTTCAAAAGCACACCTGGCATTATGATAAAAATCTAGCATCAAAAACACTTGAAAGGAACGAAGGAAAATAACTGCTCCAAAAATTGTTGAATCATGATGCTTTCAGGACAAAAAACTTTTCTTATCATAAAGCCTCCTTAGTTTGAAAGAGACTGGTTTAGAACAGACATCAACTGACAATATTAATCTGAAGGAGAAAACCAAGGGAAATAACTCTTCCAAAAATACTTTTATATCCTGTTCTGGAAAACACCATTGTGTGTCTGGGTGATCAAGCCTACCAAGTTTTCAGTAGGGCAGAAAACTGTGGGAGAAGATTTACGGACCAATTATTGTGTACAGCATACAAACAAAAGGCTGTACAGGTGGACCATACAATAATATATCTAGTTAAAGCTTTTAACAGGTTTATCAACAAGAGATCCCGAAGGGACCTTGGTGCCCACTATTGTTTCATCTTTGTTCTTAAAAAGTTGGATCTTTTCCCTTCTTTTTAATTCTCTTCCATTCTAAAAGATACAAAACTTGAATGTTCCTGTGCAGAAATAGTGAAATAATTTTTAACTGTCAAGTTATAAAGATGGCAGTCAGTTGGCCATTTTGTTCTTCTGATCAGTAACAAAAATATATATGACAACTAGGGACTATGGGAACCTAAATATGAAATTTGAGAGAGGTCCTTTCAGTTCTTCGCAATAACAAACTTTCCTAGGCAAAATCCAACATGGCCATCTTTTGGCCATGTTTTATCTGATCAGTCCCAAAATCAAACAGGCACAACTAAGGACCAATGGGAAGGTACATGTGAAATTCGAGCGAGAGAGATCATCTGTCAAGATTCTCTGAAGAAATAACGAGAACAAGAATTGTTTACTGACAGACGGCCAGATGGACCATCGACATAGGGCAATTTGAATAGCCCACCATCAGAGAATGGTTGTCTATATATAGAAACTGAAAGTAATAATGTAACTCCGAAGATGTTTGATGTAGCTTTTAATCACACAGTATGGTACATCATATCATTTACAACTTTCTGTAGAAGAAACTCCTTCCCACACTAAATCACAATATACATATTTACATTATTTGTCCTTCATCAAATTCATAATCCATACACACTGGTGTTACTTGTATTTGTCCATTCCACTTCAATATCCTAGTTCAAGTTTGTAAATAATGCCTGAAATTACAACAGCAACCATTTCCTCTGAAAATTATCAGACAGGGACTGTTATACTCTTCCCCGAAACACTGTAGTAACATTTAAAGGCTGTTGTTAATTTACCAATATCATAAATAGAGTTTTTATCAACTGATTTTAAATCCATCATGCGGTGGCTGCTTGTTTCTTGGCAAATTCTGACATTCTCCGTTCAAGTTCTGGTCTAAAATGTCGAATAAGTCCCTAAAAAAAAAACAGTTGTAAAATTATTTGAATTCATTTCCTTTGGTCCAACATTCTGCATTTTGATTATAGCTTACTTACTATGAAGCAAGATTACAAGTTCAACTACAGAGAGAGAGAGAAATCTTTAAAGTGGCATCATGGTTAAGCAATATTTTTTTATGGAGTATTTTCATATTTATCTAGTGTATCACATTATGAGCAATAACAACTGGTTTTCGGTGAAATATGCACAAAAAAGAGGTTAATCGACAAGCTTACAGTTAGTGTTGCATGCAACACGTCCCCTGCCGTAAATTACTGTATTTATCAGCAAATATGCCCATGTCTGCTAATAAGCCCATCAATGTTCTGTTGTAAAGCAAATGGGAGCAAATACTACTTAACTGTTTGCAATAAGCTAACCCTTTACTATGAATCAGAGTTTATATATTGGCCCCATGATCTGCAGTATTTATACATTATTTTTTCAAGTAATACAGAACTTGTTCTGTATCAGAAGTGTCTTGTTTTATTATTTATAATCTTCCAGTGTATCAGGTTTCAACCAAATCCATCAATCCATTCTCAAATTATAATCTAAAAACTAAATTGTGACAAGATTCTATTTTTAGTAACAGTGACCTTTGTAGTTGATCTTTTGACCCCAAACAAAATCCCACACTATATTGCCTTATAAACTACCATTGTATGAAGTATGATCCAAATCCATCAATCTGTTCTCAAGTTATCATCTGGAAACCAACATACGGACAGACGGAGACAAACACTACAGTCCCCTCTGGTTTCATCGGCAGGGGACTAATAATTCTAAAAAGGAAATCTTTATCTGTTGATCAATAAATGTTACTTATTTCATAACTCTGAACTAATTCAGAGTTATCAAATAACATTTGCCACACTCATAATAATATCCAGTGCTGAAAAACTGGATTTAACTGTGTCAATACTGTCGCTCTCATTTCTGCCTGTCATCCTGCATTTTGTGTTTACAAAATTAAATGCCTCCTTTTAAAAGCTATCATGTGACATTATCAGCTCTAAATTTGAGAGGGGTTTCCTGAACCAAAGAAGTGGTCCAGCTGGACATTAGAAATCAAATGTGAATATTGGGATATCAAATATGTATTCTCAATAACAAAATCAATGTTTAGACTGTGATGACCCCGTTTAGTACCATACATGTACATAAATCAAAGCAGGATTTCATATCAATACTGCAATCAAGAAAAAATCTGTTTTCAGTCTATGAAATATTTTCTAAATGTAGTTGATTTAAGGTCTCTTTATCAACAAAAAGGAAATGTAGTCAGTCAAACAACACATACAGTCCCCCAACACCAGAGGTCTTATCCTACAGGTAATCATCTTATTTGTCGGTCAAACAACACACACAGTCCCTTAACACCAGAGGTCTTATCCTACAGGTGTTCATCTTATGTAGTCAGTCAAACAACACACACAGTCCCTTAACACCAGAGGTCTTATCCTACAGGTGGTCGTCTTATGTAGTCAGTCAAACAACACAGACAGTCCCTTAACACCAGAGGTCTTATCCTACAGGTAATCATCTTATTTGTCGGTCAAACAACACAGACAGTCCCTTAACACCAGAGGTCTTATCCTACAGGTGTTCATCTTATGTAGTCGGTCAAACAACACAGACAGTCCCTTAACACCAGAGGTCTTATCCTACAGGTGTTCGTCTTATGTAGTCAGTCAAACAACACACACAGTCCCTTAACACCAGAGGTCTTATCCTACAGGTGGTCGTCTTATGTAGTCAGTTAAACATCACAGACAGTCCCTTAACACCAGAGGTCTTATCCTACAGGTGTTCATCTTATATAGTCGGTCAAACAACACACACAGTCCCTTAACACCAGAGGTCTTATCCTACAGGTGTTCGTCTTATGTAGTCAGTCAAACAACACACACAGTCCCTTAACACCAGAGGTCTTATCCTACAGGTGGTCGTCTTATGTAGTCAAACAACACAGACAGTCCCTTAACACCGGAGGTCTTATCCTACAGGTAATCATCTTATGTAGTCAAACATCACAGACAGTCCCTTAACACCAGAGGTCTTATCCTACAGGTGTTCATCTTATATAGTCGGTCAAACAACACACACAGTGGTCTACAGGTGGTCATCTTATGTAGTCAAACATCACAGACAGTCCCTTAGTCAAACAACACAGACAGTCCCTTAACACCAGAGGTCTTATCTACTCATCAGTCAAACAACACACACAGTCCCTTAACACCAGAGGTCTTATCCTACAGGTGGTCGTCTTATGTAGTCAGTCAAACAACACACACAGTCCCTTAACACCAGAGGTCTTATCCTACAGGTGTTCATCTTATGTAGTCAAACAACACAGACAGTCCCTTAACACCAGAGGTCTTATCCTACAGGTGGTCATCTTATGTGGTCATCTTATGTAGTCAAACAACACAGACAGTCCCTTAACACCAGAGGTCTTATCCTACAGGTGGTCATCTTATGTAGTCAAACAACACACACAGTCCCTTAACACCAGAGGTCTTATCCTACAGGTGGTCGTCTATGTAGTCAAACAACACAGACAGTCCCTTAACACCAGAGGTCTTATCCTACAGGTGTTCATCTTATGTAGTCAGTCAAACAACACAGACAGTCCCTTAACACCAGAGGTCTTATCCTACAGGTGTTCATCTTATGTAGTCGGTCAAACAACACACACAGTCCCTTAATACCAGAGGTCTTATCCTACAGGTGGTCATCTTATGTAGTCGGTCAAACAACACATACAGTCCCCTAACACCAGAGGTCTTCTCCTACAGGTGTTCATCTTATGTCGTCGTTAAAACAACACAGACAGTCCCTTAACACCAAAGGTCTCATTCTACAGGTAATATTCAGAGCATTAATGACTTCTTCTTAGTGTGTGTGATAAATATCAAATTACCTGTACAGGCCAGGCTGCACCATCTCCTAAAGCACAAATGGTATGTCCCTCAATCTGTTTACTGAGCTCATACAACATGTCAATTTCATCTGGTCTTGCATTTCCTGTTTCTGTAGTGATGAAAAAATCAACCATAAACAGTTTCTAATTTCAGAAACCTTAATGATCTTGACCAATGAAAAAGAAATTTTATTAAATGCAATAACAGCAGCTATATTTTGGTATGATCTTTGTTGGATACTTTAAGTTATGTGACCCTGTATAATTCTTCTGTGACGTCATCATGTTTCTTAAAATTCAGTCAATGGACGTCAGAACTCTGGCCCTATAACAAATAAGTGTCACGCATCTGTGTTGGCATTCGAATGATAATTGTGGAAAAAATTGAAAAACATCAGGACGTTTGGACCAACTAAAACCTAAATTGATAACTTTTAGATAAAGATCGCTTGCAGTTTCTGAATTTTGGCAGTTTAAAGTCAAAAAAAAAAATTGATCACTAAAATTGGAAAAGTAGCAAGCATATTAATATCGATGATGGAATGCTAGGTATCTTACCAAATCTGCTCATAATCTTTGTCATCCAACCTGTTCCTTCCCTACAAGGTGTACACTGAAACAGACAGTGTTTAATTAGAGCCTATTTCTAATCTGTATAGTGTCACCCAAACTCGTCTAACAGGTGTTCCTATTTGATACGATACTGCTTAAGATTTCTTTTCTATACAAGTCCTGGCAAGCTGAAAAAAAATCTTTGCAAATATTTCCATGAATCTAAAATGATAAATATTTCCTAAAACTGTAAATTTTATACATAACTTTTAACTGTACACACTGATTGAGATTTTTTGTGACAGAATTGAGACACAATAATCAAGTTAATAGTAACCTTACACAAATTTCCTGTTTTTAGAACTAGTTATTAAAATGGTTGAAAGATGGGGACAAAGCACATTGGGGATAACAGTGTCCTTACCTGCCCACAGCTTTCATGTTTATAGAACTCAATAAGACGCGAGATACACCTCACAATATCAGCATCCTTATTCATCACAATAACGGCAGCTGTGCCAAGACTAGTTTGGGCTTGTACGAGGGCATCAAAATCCATCATAACATCGCTACACACACTAGAAATAAAAACCACATATATATGTTGCTGAGGCTGTTTAACTCCATCATCACATCCAACATCATCATGATACAGAAATACCTCCTCCTAACCAACACTTGCCCGAATCATCAGTCAAATTGTGTTGTATATACAAGGATATCTATGAGATCAAACACAAGTTATTGTTTGATATAAGCTGGAAAATTATCAGACTGTGAAATCTCTAATTTTTCTGATGGATATACAGTTGAAACTCTTCACTTAATCGCTTCATTCAAAATTCCATTTTAGTCAAAACAATTTCCCAGTCCCAATATTTTCCCATCTATAATCTAAAATTTTAGTTACGATGACTCAAATTTCATTGCAATTGTTTCATAGTCTCTTGTAAAGTCAGGGAAAAAGTCATTCATTGTCTCAAAATCAATTTTTGTCAAAATATTGGCACGTCTTGCAACAAAATTGGTCTATACATACACAGCTGAAAATCACCCGTGCACAACAAATGGCTAATTGTGGTGTGTCAGTCAATTGTACACACTACACTGCATGGTCTCTGCTGATTAATTAACAGATTAATTACCCAGTCAAAAGTTTGTTTCTTAATTAGTGTCACCATCCTGTAGTGACTTACAGTAAACAAACAGCATGTTTACACAAGCCATGCAAACAATTAGCTTGGTTATGCGCATCTTCAGGAACAATAAAAAACGAAACTGTCAAACCAGTACAATTTGTTTGATGAAGTCTGATTACCACAATTACCAGAGGTCCTAATTTTTGAGCTTGTTTACTACCAGTGATTGGACACTTCACTAGATTTAGTGCTTCGACAATGAAGTGCTGGAAATGTTTTATGGAGAGAGTATATGTGCAAGATTTGTTTAGGCTAGTGCTGTTTGTGCCACGTTTTTCATACATTTATTCATTCATAGTCAAGTCCTATTAATATGATTTGTAGCTTCATACATTGTTTTCAGTATCAAAAGTTGATTTTCATTTGTCATTCCATAAAATATGTAATCTATACTGGACAAAATAAGTTAAGGATCATAAATTGTGACCATAATATCTTTAAAAATTCAAATCATGTATTGTAGTTTCTCCAATATGTACCTAAAGTCATGTCAAAGGTGAAAGCACGTGCATCTGAAGGTCTTGCCGTTCCGCTCTAGTTAACTATGGTGGTGTGAAAAATGGTCTATTACTACAGAGGAATCTTGCAGGTTTTGATTCTGTTACTTCTAAGCTAAAAAAAGTTGAATTTGGAAACATTTAATCAATTTGTAACGAAAACTTGAAAAACTAATCATGCGAAGACATTTAAATGATATGGAAGCCGCGCGAGCTATAGGGCTCCTTCAAGCTGGTCAAACTCAACGAAATGTGGCGGCACAGCTTCATGTTTCTCAGAGCGTGATTAGTAGGCTATGGAATCGCTATCAACAGACAAATAACGTCCGTCAACGCCCCAGATCTGGACGACCACGCTGTACGACAGGAAACAGATTCATTTGCATCACGGAGAGAGTCAGCGGTTTTTGAGTGCTCCTGTCTTGAATCTTCAGTTTCAGCGTGCTACAAATCTAAGGATTTCATCCCAGACAATCAGAAACAGACTCCATGCCTCTAATTTACGAGCTAGAAGACCAGCAGTGCCAATTTTATCCAGAGGTCATCGACAATCCAGACATCAATGGGCCACTCATCATTTGAATTGGCAATTACGTCATTGGAGAAATGTTATGTTCACAGAGGAGTCTAGGTTTTGTGTTGACTTCCATGACGGTAGGAGGAGGGTATGGAGAACCCAAGGATATGCAGACTGCTGTGTTGTCCAGCATGATCGCTTTGGTGGTGGGTCATGACAGGGATTGTTTTCCATACAGACCTCTACATCATAGACAATGGATCTTCAACAGCTGTTCGATACAGGGACGAGATTCTACACCCTATAGTAAGGCCCATTGCAGGAGTTGTTGGCCATGATTTTATTCTGATGGATGATAATGCTCGTCCTCACCGTGCTCGTGTGGTCAACGACTATCTTGTGAAGCAATCGTTCGCATGGACTGGCCAAGTCGTTCTCCTGATCTGAACCCTATCGAGCATGCTTGGGACACAACATCGACCTAATCCGCCACAGAACCGCCAACAGCTTATGATTGCTCTGAATGGCAGCGCATCCCACAGATCAGCCACCGACGACTAATAAGGAGCATGTGCAGACGTTGCAGGGCAGTTATTGATGTCAACGGAGGTCATACTGCCTATTAAACTGCCAATTGCAGTTTGATGAGTTTTCCTTGTCTACATGATTAACTTGCTCTACTTCCTCTTACACTTTGATTGCAAGGGTGCTGTTACTCAGGGTTATCTGCTCTTGGTAGCAATTACCACAAATGAATTTGTTTTGTGTAATTAAAGACTAAAATGAATGTTCTGTCATTAAAATTTAAAATATAATCATATTATTATTTGTATGTAAAACTGCACTGTTTCAAGTTTATGATCCTTAACTTATTTTGTTCAGTATATATGTAATTTGTCAGTAAGGGTAGTTTACACATGTATGGAACAAAGCAATGTGAGTATAAACGTAGTTGATTGGGTGTTATAGCGTACCATGCTGTCGTCGCCCGTACTGTGTACTATGCTGTCATCGCCTGTACTTCGTTAATCCTATCCAACATCAAGGAACTGATATCCTCAACCTTATTTGAACACTTTGAGTCGAATTATGAGTATGACTGGTGTAAAACTATCTTCTGAGAATGACAGGTGTGTGACATTCACCTTCTGAGTATGACAGGTGTGTGTCATTCACCTTCTGAGTAAGTCAGGTGTGTGACATTTACCTTCTGTGACATTCACCTTCTGAGTAAGTCAGGTGTGTGACATTTACCTTTTGGGTATGACAGGTGTGTGACATTCACCTTTTGGGTAAGACAGGTGTGTGACATTTACCTTTTGGGTATGACAGGTGTGTGACATTTACCTTTTGGGTATGACAGGTGTGTGACATTTACCTTTTGGGTATGACAGGTGTAGAGGAACCTCCAGGAATAACACCTAGGAGGTTGTCCCAGCCTCCAATAACACCTCCTGCATGACGTTCAATGAGTTCTCTCAGTGGTACAGACATTTCCTCCTCCACAGTGGTAGGGTTGTTTACATGGCCAGAAATGTTAAACAGCTGGAAATACATCAGTACAAACAAATCATTTTCTGATGACTCCTTTGGGATCACAGTTACTGGTTCTTCACATCAACTTAGATATTAGGAGCTCAGCTAGTGGGATTATATTGACTGTCCATGTGTCATTTCTTGGGCTTTTCAAATTTCAAAATATTTCATTTTATTATTCTTTGCAATTTATTAAAGGAACTTCTGACTGTGATTAACAACTTTTTCTGTCTCTCTTACATAATAAATGGACCCCAGATTATATTTCCAGTCTTTACTGACTGTGATTAACAACTTTTTCTGTCTCTCTTACATAATAAATGGACCCCAGATTATATTTCCAGTCTTTACTGACTGTGATTAACAACTTTTTCTGTCTCTTTTACATAATAAATGGACCCCAGATTATATATCAAGTTGTTGCGATTTACGTTTTTATGATGCTGTAACATGTGAAATGGGGATCACTGTGTTTACCGTTTGATGACCCTAATGACCTTTTATGTGTTGACAGGCCATTCAGAATGTTATAATACTAATGTGAAATAGACCCAAAACCATCACAATGAGAAACTAATTAAGTCTTTATTAAACTTTGGATCCCATCAATTATTTCATTTACCTTGGTGCCACGGTTCCTTTCCCTTCCGAATGATGCAAACCAATCTCCTGACCTTCTGCAGATTGCCTGGAATTATGACACACATTACTCTCACATTCATCTTAAGTACAAGTGAGAACTGTCACAGTGATAATCTATTTCCTTCTTGTCTTTAAACTTCAACCTATTAGATATATGAGTGACCTTGACCCCATGACATACTGTTGACATAGACCCTTTATGTGGTAACATCCTTTGATATCTGATCTGGGGTATGCAGTCTGAAGTACAGAGGATGTTTGTCCTTCTCACTGTAAGTTCTTGTTACTGTAATTCTCTGCGTCCACACCATATTTCATGTTTTTTGGGACTCAAATATACAATTTCTGGACTCCTGTTTTCCCTGTGGGACTCAGATATTCCGAGTCCTGGACTCATGTTTTCCTGAGGAACTCCATTATTTCGAGTCCTGGACTTCGTTTGGGGGACATAATTAACTGGAAGCTTCCTAGAAAAGCTTAACAAATAATGTGATCCCTAACCAAGGTCACCCCTAGCCACATGGTGACATCTGTTTACGCCTTCGAAGAATTTCTTTTAATTGACAAAGAATTTTTATATTTCAATGATGACACTTTGATGATTGCTAACTGGTACTACTGCAGTACCATGACGATTGCTAACTGCTACTACTGCGACACTGACGATTGCTAACTGCTACTACTGCGACACTTTGACAATTGCTAACTGGTACTACTGCAACACTATGACAATTGCTACCTGGAACTACTGTGACACTATGACGATTGCTAACTGGAACTACTGTGACAATATGACAATTGCCAACTGGTACTACTGCAACACTATAATGATCGCCAACTGGTACTACTGCAACACTATGACAATTGCTACCTGGAACTACTGTGACACTATGACGATTGCTAACTGGAACTACTGTGACAATATGACAATTGCCAACTGGTACTACTGCAACACTATAATGATCGCCAACTGGTACTACTGCGACACTATGATGATTGCTAACTGGAACTACTGCGACACTATGATTGCCAACTGGTACTACTGCGACACTATGATGATTGCCAACTTGTACTTCTGCGACACTATGATGATTGCCAACTGGTACTACTGCGACACTATGATGATTGCCAACTGGTACTACTGCGACACTATGATGATTGCCAACTGGTACTACTGCGACACTATGATGATTGCCAACTGGTACTACTGCGACACTATGATGATTGTTAACTGGAACTACTGCGACACTATGATTGCCAACTGGTACTTCTGCGACACTATGATGATTGCCAACTGGTACTACTGCGACACTATGATGATTGCCAACTGGTACTACTGCGACACTATGATGATTGCCAACTTGTACTTCTGCGACACTATGATGATTACCAACTGGTACTACTGCGACACTATGATGATTGCCAACTGGTACTACTGCGACACTATGATGATTGCCAACTGGAACTACTGCGACACTATGATGATTGCTAACTGGAATTAATGCGACACTATGATGATTGCTAACTGGAACTACTGCGACACTATGATGATTGCTAACTGGAACTACTGCGACACTATGATGATTGCTAACTCGTACTACTGCGACATTATAACAACTACTAACTAGTACTATTGCAACACTGTGTTGACTACTTACCGGTGCTACAGCAACAGTTTCCACATTAGCTACAGTTGTTGGACATCCAAAGACACCCACATCAGCAGGAAATGGAGGCTTTAAACGTGGCTTACCAGCCTTTCCTTCCAGAGATTCAATTAGGGACTGAAACATTTAATAATCCAAACAGTGTACATATGGTGGATGCTTTGACTCATTTCAACTTTTGAGCTTACATCACACTGTGTTCCTATGTCTAAATGGCGAAAACATAGTTCTTAACTCATAGAAGGGGAAGGACAATAACATAGTCTTTGTTTCATCTCTACTGAAATGACTGTCAGTAATGATAAGCTTATTACCACTAATACAAGGCACAAGTTTATATAAATAAAATTTTGATATGTCCAAGCTCAGGCTTCATTCAAACTATTATTACAAAACACTTATCGTAAAACTCAAATATTATTATTCAAAGTTTACACCATGCTATATTACACCAGACATGAGCTACCTCATAATTATGAAAGTGAATATTCACATACCTTACATATGTGTTATGCAGTATTCACTTAATTTTCTATACCCTGTTTAAGTGATACATGTTATTCAACAATGATAACAAGTCTCTGATAACATCAACTTCTAAATCGTTCTCCAGTGACTTTACTTATGCTTACAGTTTCTTCCCCACAGATGTAGGCTCCAGCGCCGCGGTGTACAAACACATCAAAGTCATAGCCAGAACCACATGCGTTCTTACCCAGGAAACCGGCTTTGTAGGCCTAGAGTAGATGTAAAACAAGCAACTGTCACTAACCATAGGAATCACAGTACAAAAGACAAAAGCCTCATTTAAACCAATGGGGCAACATTTAACCTCTGAGTAAAATTAGGGGGGATGGGGTGGAGATATTACTTATTACCTGCATGGGTTTTTGCAAGATAAGTACCTGTATGGTATGCTGGAAAATAGTCCAATATGAAACATCCTACATGAAGAACACTGTAGAATGTGAAAAGATGTTAAAAGACCAATGACTGCAGCATTTAAGTAGAAAAGTTATACACTGTCTTTAAAAGCTTTGTAATGAGTCTAACATCAACTCACCTCTTTGACAGCCACATTTAGATTAGACGCCTCATTATAGAATTCCCCTCGGATGTAAATATAAGCTAAAAGTAAACATTAAATATCAGAACAGAAATCCGATATAAATGATTTCAACATTACCTACAGGTAGTATAAATTTCACATGTCTAAAATCTATGGTTGAAATCCAAATCCTAACATCTTGAAATGTAGCAGCTAAGTAAGGTGTATAGAAAAAGGTGATATACTTTGGCATTTTTTCATCTGCAAAGTGAATATTGAAAGAAGAGATAAAATACGATAGATATTGAGACTGAGTACTAACAACTCTTGGTTCATCAATATCAATTTCAGATATGAACAAACATTTAACATCAAAGTACACCAACTGAATGTCACAAATTTAAACTAGACTTCTGAACTCTTCGTAGATTCTCTGATTCTATTTAAACAGAAAACCTGGGTCTCCCACTGACCTGCCTGAGCCCTCATGGCTCTGCCAGCTATCAGACATCCCTCCACCAGTTTGTGTGGGTCGTGTCGCATGATCTCTCTGTCTTTACAGGTTCCTGGCTCGCCCTCATCCGCATTGACAACCAAGTACTTAGGTCTTTAATGAACACAATAGAATACATTACAATGAATAACATGACTGACAGACAGTATCGAAATTTGGTGTTAGTTCTGTATCCTATCATGTTTAGCTATTAGTGTTAAATATTATCTTACAATAATTTCACACAGTGAAAGCCAAGCACTTTACCTTAAATTTACCTGGATTTATTTCTTTATGGTGTATTATCACCTTGCATTACTAGACGGATAAGAATTTTTTTTTCATGTTTGCAGTGATGCGTGTGACTGCATATCTAAGAACAAAGGCTGAAAACTTTGAATCCTATGATGTGAATATTGCTTTAGATTGTGTAAAAGACACATAAACGAATGGCACCTTTCAATAATTTAGAGCAAGATAAAGCAGAGCCAAATTATTAATAAAACTGCATCATACTACTGTCTCATCTTTCTAGGCCTTCTCAGATATGCTTAGGGCCTAACTTTTGAAGTCTACGATGTGACTGAGGAAAATCCAAAGTAATCAAACGAAAAGTGAAATCTAGACGGGGAGGTGCAGCAAACCCCATATACGTAGTTTCTATATATCATACAATTTAAGAACAGCGTCAAGAACATGATTACATTCTAAGCCATGCCATCAAAAACTACTTTAAATCAAAGTCCAGTATGACATGCATAAATCTCTATAACACTCCCTACTGACCAGTTTATGACAGCAGTTTGTATTTGTCTCCGTCCACAGGGGGCTTATGAGATAAAAGGGACATGCCTACCTTCCATCGCTGGGGCGATTCATGAAACCCCATTTCATTCCAGTTGGGAAGCCAGCACCACCACGGCCTCTTAATCCTGATGTAGTAATCTCTTTCAGTATCCAATCATGGCCTTTGTCCATGATTTCTTTAGTTTTATACCAATCTCCCTAAAACCAAAAAAAAAATGTCATGTTTACATTTTGTCAAGTTTAAATAATGTTTCATAACTTGGGAATACATGTAACTCAAATCCAAAAGTGAAAGATCTTTAACTAATCCCTTCAGACTACACTCCAATGAAGTAAAACTTGACCCAATAATTTTATCTATTTTTGTGTTTAACAGACCTAGGCTTAATGTCTGTTATTGTTGCCTCCCAAAAAAAAAGTACAGATAGTAGAATGGGAAATGCATTAAATGAACCAATGCAGGACTTCTGCTGTGGCTTTCAACCAATGCAGGACTTCTGCTGTGGCTTTCAACCAATGCAGGACTTCTGCTGTGGCTTTCAACCAATGCAGGACTTCTGCTGTGGCTTTCAACCAATGCAGGACTTCTGCTGTGGCTTTCAACCAATGCAGGATGTCTACTGTGACTTTCAACCAATGCAGGACTTTTACTGTTGCTTTCAATTAAATGCAGGATGTCTACTGTGACTTTCAACCAATACAGGACTTCTACTGTTGCTTTCAATTAAATGCAGGATGTCTACTGTGGCTTTCAACCAATGCAGGACTTCTGCTGTGGCTTTCAACCAATGCAGGACTTCTGCTGTGGCTTTCAACCAATGCAGGACTTCTGCTGTGGCTTTCAACCAATGCAGGACTTCTGCTGTGGCTTTCAACCAATGCAGGACTTCTACTGTGACTTTCAACCAATGCAGGATGTCTACTGTGACTTTCAACCAATGCAGGATGTCTACTGTGACTTTCAACCGATGCAGGATGTCTACTGTGACTTTCAACCAATGCAGAACTTCTACTGTGACTTTCAACCAATGCAGGACTTCTACTGTGACTTTCAACCAATGCAGGACTTCTACTGTTGCTTTCAATTAAATGCAGGTCTTCTACTGTGACTTTCAACCAATGCAGGATGTCTACTGTGACTTTCAACCAATGCAGGATGTCTACTGTGACTTTCAACCGATGCAGGATGTCTACTGTGACTTTCAACCAATGCAGGACTTCTACTGTGACTTTCAACCAATGCAGATCTTCTACTGTGGCTTTCAACCAATCAAATCAATTGACAAGTTCTCTCCAGTTTAGAGCAATATATTGAAGATATCATGATTATTTACATTTGATAAGATAAAAGAAAATCACATGACAGGCAAGTATTCTTTCAATGCATATCAACCTACAGTCGTACTTTCCACATTCAATCAAATAAATAAATGAAACCCTATTTATTCACTTTAATATGAGTACATGCTGACTTTGACTTACCCGTCCCATAGCTCCCTTGATGCCCCAGTCATGTCTGCCATACAAATTTGTGAAAATTCGGTCTTCGTCCTTCAAAGGTCCATATTTAGTCTAAAGAAACAGAAGGATAATATAAATTCATTAATCATCACTTCCTTTTTTTCTCTTTCTCTTTGAAAACCGGGTTTTAAACTCTGCATCAAATAATGTCTTATTTATATAAACGTTAATTATGTAAATTCATCTTTTGATTTTTGTGACTAAAACTGCTAATTTTTGATGTCTAAACATCAGCAACTTACCTTTTCTGGTTTAGATTCTGTGGTGTTCGTTCTCACACATGTCACTGGCAGTGGTGAGATTCTCGGTACAGCTGGAAAAATAAAAATCTGTATCAACATATATGACTATATATAACCCTTCTTGGCTTCTGCCTTCAGCTTACAAAATAATACTTACATCTGAATTTTCGATTACCCTGATTTTTAATAATTTATATTACGAAATAAGAAAAACACGCCTAAATTTCATGTTAATAGCCGCTGATGCATTTGTTGTCTTCTAATATATTTTTAATGCAATACAAATTTTACATCACCTACAGTAAACAAAGCGCAAATCATATAGAGTTATCATCAATTGCTTGTTTGCACAACAAAATCTAATCCCCGGTTGGTGTTAATTACGCAAACAGGCTTTTTAAATGCAATTTTCTGATGTGGGAAGCAGGCGACATTCAAAAACATTATTAGCAAGTTAACGAAAACCCATTTTTGTCTATAATTCATTTTGACTGTCTATTGCTTTATATAGTATAGTTGGTGGAATTAAAGACAACATTTGAAATATATATATGTTATGTTTTGAGTTAAAACCAAGCTTACATAATCCACATGTAACGTATGTGGTTCTGTCAGTCACTTCGAGTCGGTCAGTGATTAAAATCAATCACGAGAATATAAATGAGCTATTTAAAGACAATGTGAAGAATTAGCAGTGCTGTTTGCAGAATGTAGTAGTGTTGTGTTCTCACCTGCAATGATCCGCGAGGTCGTTATTCTACAGAGACTTGCCATTCTCCTTCACTGCTCATGCCCTTGTTTTGTAACCAAAATGGCAGACGAATGTCACGGTCGATGTAATAAAGGCGCTTATTCTACACGATCAAATTAAGCATTATTGAGACCATGATGCGATGTGGTTTAAGGATGCGGACACCTCCAATTCGATCATCTTAACCAATCCTGACCTTAATATTTGAGCCTACCTTAAAATATGTTCTAAGAAGCCAAGTAGACTAACATACTTACACCTTTTTTTGTTTGTGTTCTGTTGACAATTGCATTAATGGTCGATTATTCTGTCTGGAATCGATGGATGAACGTTGAAACTCTGGCCCTAAGTAAAGTGAGGGCAATAAGTGAAGAGCGCTTGGGTCGGCATTCAAACGACAATTGTGAAATGAAATCGTTATTTTCACATGCACATCGCACATGGATTGAAAAGTCTGTTTCGTTATCACTTACATATATAATTCTTCCATATATAAAAACACTAGCTACTATACTGAGTTACCTCTTCAAGAGTCGACATTCAGCTAGGCAACGTTTTATACAGTTTACAACACAGTGCATATCTGCCAACTTTTTTTTGCGTAAACGATATTTTTTACTCACCACACCTTGCGCGTCACGACATTTGTCACAAAAGAAAAAAATAATTAATGTATATTTAATCAGAGACGTATATATCACATGTTTTATATACGTCTCTGTTTTTATCAACATATCTAGATATCTATAAATTGATAAAGTGCATGCTTTACTATACTAAAACAAGTAAGGTTCATGTTGGAATTTATTCATTTAAATTCTAAATATTCATTGAACTTACACAATATAACATATATTAAGATTGGGGATTATTTGTTTAGTTGTTAGTAAGTAAATTAGAAAGAGGCAAAACATATATAAATGAAATGAATTCTTTCATAGAATTCAAAATGTTTTTATCTAGATCTAATGGTCCATGAATATTGAATTTTTGTATTTACTCTGAAATATAGATACAAATCCGAAAATTTGGTCCGGATCCGTTCCTATTTTCATAAGTATAGCTATTTCCTGCTTAACCATTATCACGTTTTTGAGAAGAACCAAACATGATTGAAATTTTAGTCGAGTTTTCAGTGAGTGAAATGTTTGTTTAATCTGATTTTTTTTACTGATGATGCCAACTTAGTCGTTCTTTAAGGACTGATGTGGTTATTGATATTGCTTAAGGAATGCTAACATTGTTTGTTACATCATAAAGATCGTTTTTTAATCCATTTTCTTGTTGCATTTGTTCTACATCTGCATCGTCCACTGTTCTGTCATTTGGCTGACCATTATACAGTGTGCGCGGCGCTTCATCTGACAAATTATAAAAACAAGTATGATAAGATAATATTTAAGAAGAGATATATATTTGTACTGAATGTGTGTATTGTGTAGTGTGTGTCCTGTAACTAACTCCTCATCCCACTGCTAGTTTGACCAATCCGGCTACCGTAGCGGCCTCCGGAGATAAACTCCAACCGGCACAGCTCTCACTACCAGTTTCAGAGGAGATAGTCTGGATAGTGTATTAAAAAGAAGGAGTTGATAGCCCCTACTTGAAGGATACCAAATGAGGGGCCTCAGCTACATTGGCTGGGAGAGAGTTCCAAAGTGGGATAGTAGATGGAAAGAAACTGTACCTGAAAGTGTTTTTGGATAAGGGGAGATAAGAGAACTTTAGTGAGTGGTTCCTACGAGTGCAAGTTGTGGATGGTGTTAAGTAGGTTTCTGTTGTGATATCCACTAACTTGTGGGCAATCTTGTACATGATGGTGAGCTGGATCTTAAGCCGTCTTGATTTCAGTGTCTCCCATTGTAGAGTCTGCATCATGTCAGATACACTGCTGGTATTGCGAAATCTGTTGGTGGTGTACCGCGCCACTCTCCTTTGGATCATCTCAAGTTGGTCAATTTGTTTCCTGGTGTGTGGGCTCCACACTGATGAGCAGTACTCTAAGGTTGGGCGAACAAGTGTATAGTATGCACGTGCCTTTACATCCTCATTGGAGATCTTCAGGTTTCTTCTAAGGAAGCCAAGAGTGCTGTTTGCTTTCTTGCATACTCTATCTATGTGATGGTTCCAAGTTAAGTCTGCTGAGAGATCAACCCCGAGATACTTGCTGGAATTAGTCTCCTCAAGTAAGTGTCCTTTAAGATGGTACCAGGCTTGGATGGTCTTCCTGTTCTTAGTGACCCTAAGAACACTACACTTGTCTGGGTGGAACTCCATACCCCACAGTTTTTCCCACTTTGCCAGCTCTGAAAGATCTGTTTTCAGTATGTCAACATTTTCTTCTCCTCTCACTGTTCTGTAGACTATGCAGTCATCTGCAAAAAGTCTTACCAGATTGTTGGTTTTTCTCATCTGAAACCCTAAATTGACCAAGATTTACAAGATTTAGCGGATATCGTCGATGAAGAAGAACACTTCGTCTTATTCTCCTTGAAGGATGTTCCCTCGTTCATGTTTGGCTCTCGTTTCACCAATAATCCATTTCTTACGGAAATGTTTGTTGGTATTAATGTCGGTTAACACATAATGATGATTATGTCTTAAGATATCAATAAGCATCACTTACGTGAAACGTGAAACTTGTATCTTACCCAATAGACGTAACGATCACATCCAGTAATAACTCATGGCTTACACAATAGATATAAGGGTGAAATTCATTAACAACTCGTATCTTACACAATAGATATAAGGGTGAAATTCATTAACAACTCGTATCTTACACAATAGATATAAGGGTGAAATTCATTAACAACTCGTATCTTAACCAATAGATATAAGGGTGAAATTCATTTACAACTTGTATCTTAACCAATAGATATAAGGGTGAAATTCATTAACAACTCGTATCTTACACAATAGATATAAGGGTGAAATTCATTAACAACTTGTATCTTACACAATAGATATAAGGGTGAAATTCATTTACAACTTGTATCTTACACAATAGATATAAGGGTGAAATTCATTTACAACCTGTATCTTAACCAATAGATATAAGGGTGAAATTCATTAACAACTCGTATCTTACACAATAGATATAAGGGTGAAATTCATTAACAACTTGTATCTTACCCAATAGATATAAGGGTGAAATTCATTAACAACTTGTATCTTAACCAATAGATATAAGGGTGAAATTCATTTACAACTTGTATCTTACACAATAGATATAAGGGTGAAATTCATTAACAACTCGTATCTTAACCAATAGATATAAGGGTGAAATTCATTTACAACTCGTATCTTACACAATAGATATAAGGGTGAAATTCATTAACAACTTGTATCTTACACAATAGATATAAGGGTGAAATTCATTAACAACTTGTATCTTACACAATAGATATAAGGGTGAAATTCATTAACAACTTGTATCTTACACAATAGATATAAGGGTGAAATTCATTTACAACTCGTATCTTACACAATAGATATAAGGGTGAAATTCATTAACAACTTGTATCTTACACAATAGATATAAGGGTGAAATTCATTAACAACTTGTATCTTACACAATAGATATAAGGGTGAAATTCATTAACAACTCGTATCTTACACAATAGATATAAGGGTGAAATTCATTTACAACTTGTATCTTACACAATAGATATAAGGGTGAAATTCATTAACAACTCGTATCTTACACAATAGATATAAGGGTGAAATTCATTAACAACTCGTATCTTACACAATAGATATAAGGGTGAAATTCATTAACAACTTGTATCTTACACAATAGATATAAGGGTGAAATTCATTTACAACTCGTATCTTACCCAATAGATATAAGGGTGAAATTCATTTACAACTTGTATCTTACACAATAGATATAAGGGTGAAATTCATTAACAACTCGTATCTTACACAATAGATATAAGGGTGAAATTCATTAACAACTTGTATCTTACACAATAGATATAAGGGTGAAATTCATTAACAACTTGTATCTTACACAATAGATATAAGGGTGAAATTCATTAACAACTCGTATCTTACACAATAGATATAAGGGTGAAATTCATTAACAACTTGTATCTTACACAATAGATATAAGGGTGAAATTCATTAACAACTCGTATCTTACCCAATAGATATAAGGGTGAAATTCATTAACAACTCGTATCTTACACAATAGATATAAGGGTGAAATTCATTAACAACTTGTATCTTACACAATAGATATAAGGGTGAAATTCATTTACAACTCGTATCTTACACAATAGATATAAGGGTGAAATTCATTAACAACTTGTATCTTACACAATAGATATAAGGGTGAAATTCATTAACAACTTGTATCTTACACAATAGATATAAGGGTGAAATTCATTTACAACTCGTATCTTACCCAATGGATATAAGGGTGAAATTCATTTACAACTTGTATCTTAACCAATAGATATAAGGGTGAAATTCATTAACAACTTGTATCTTACACAATAGATATAAGGGTGAAATTCATTAACAACTCGTATCTTACACAATAGATATAAGGGTGAAATTCATTAACAACTCGTATCTTACACAATAGATATAAGGGTGAAATTCATTTACAACTTGTATCTTAACCAATAGATATAAGGGTGAAATTCATTTACAACTTGTATCTTAACCAATAGATGCAAAACATTATTTAAGTCCCTTGCAGTTGTTATTGATATGCATATTGTATGGGTTATTACGAAATACGATTAAAAATTACAGAGATTTTTACGAGGCAGAAGTCAAATTTCGTCATGTTCCTGATGTTAGACAATACCTATAAATAAACAATAGACGGAATATGTTTAAATATCGACCAATAAGCTGCTTGAAAATGGCTGACAGTTTGTTGAATAAGAAAAATGGCCTCGCCATTGTGTTCTTGATGTTGGATAACGGCTTTACACCAATTTCCATTAAAATTGGACAATATCTCTATTTCGACCAATCAGAGGTCCCAACTGACCGGTCAAATGACTGATGAGTTACGTGAAGTCTCGATCTTTCATACCGCTTGTCATACATGAACATTTATGTTTCGTTACGTTTCAGAAACCACGCCGGCGGTAAAGCGGAGAAGGTAAAAATGATACTAGAAATTAAAGGATGAAAAACAATACGGCCCCTCCCCCTTTCAACTTCCTGTTTACAGTGTCACCTTCTTTAAGGAGATACTTATGTATCAACAAAATCATACCGAACAATGATAATAATCTTTTATACAATATATACAATATATACGATATTAATTTCCAATGCGACAGACTTCACCCCAGGGTAAACTGACAGAACGGACACCCATGCAACGCAATGATAACACAGTCAGTCATGCATACAACATACACCAAAAGAAACACGTGCCCTGACAAGTCTTCTCAGTTGGTACATGCTGGTTAACTGAATGTACGTGGTACGTAATTGATAACAAAAAATAAACATGCCTGTGCTGGAACGCAGCCGGGTTTACAAAATAGCTGATTTTTTGTTTGTTTTTGTTTTCTATGCCGGAAGGCTGTAACAGAAGATATACAACTCGTTAAATATTTCATTTTCACTTCATTTACCAGATGAAAGGAGGCATGATGCAGATTTGGCGAGTGATGTACAAATTAACTATACACGGAAGTACAAAGAGAAAATATGTTTAGAAATGTCCGAACATTTAAAATACGTGAAATCTGTATGTAGTTATAAAACAACCCAGTCTTAACAAATGTCAATGGGTTCCGTAACGAGGTGAATTAAAAAAAGTAACAGGTCTTATAATAGTTTTCATTGAATTTCGAATGTGTTAATTTATGTTAGCAGATCCTTGCAAATCTCGGTAATATTCGCCCTTAGGACATACATAGTGAACCTCTCCATGAAATACCAAACCTCCACCTGTGTGGCGGTGAGCTTATTGCTTTGAATAGCATGCGACGGACCTCTCGTATGTTTTTCATCGAGATAGCCACCACCTACTACAAAGAGACTCGACTCCCCCCTCCCAAATGACCATGAGTATCCCAGGGCCGATAAGTCCAGCAAACCATAAAGTAGATTGTAGGATAACAAGAGTGCCAGTGATTGATTAACTATTTGTGTACCTTCTTCAAGGGTCCCTAATATCACTTTAATCGTGCACGATATCGACAACTGACAGAAAAAAACTAACATCACACGGTTACAAGCGATGCAGGGAAATTGTTGTGGTCTTACGGTCGTCAAAATGATCTTATTCTGTGTTCGATATGAAGCTTGGCATGTTTAATGCTCTATAGTTTACCTGTTGGTTTCGCTGTTGTATACTTTGTTCTCATTTGGGAACGTGACATTATTTACTTGGATTGACCAAGATTAACGTGTCCGAGTAAATCTTTCTTTTAGTCATTTCTTTATATTTTCTATAGTTTTTTTTCTGTTCACATTATGATATTTTCTTCTATTGTTTGTTTTTTTGCGCGTATTAAATCTAGAGAAGTCCTCGTGCTTCCTTTAGTAAATGTCTGAGCTTTTAGGTACAGTAATGCAGTGTCGGACACCGGTTTTGTTTCCCTGTGTCCTCGCTTCTTCTCGTGACCTTAATCATCAATGAGTTATAAGGAATGGTTGGCGAAACGTTCTCTGTGTGTTTGTTTGTTTTATATTTACTTTATCTATTTTACAACAAGCTATCAGCCTTTATTAATCCCGCTTGTAGACCCAGATTAAAGCGCGCGATCCGTCCGATCCCACAAAAATCGATCAATGTTAATCAATAAAACATAGTCATTTGGCGAAAAAAAAAACAATGCTAAAAAACAAAAACAATCCCGCACCCCACTCCTCCAAAAAAAAAAAAAAAAAAAAACCCAATTCTTATCGATCTTCATTTCCCAGTCAGAAGTTTAATTCTAAATCTACTCCGAATTTTTTGTGTTCATGCTAAGACTGCTGGACACGCTTGAATGGTTTTAATGACGTCTCAATACTTTACAATTAAATGATATTTACCGAGTAAATTGATTTTTAATTTCCCCTGTGATGTAAATCTTAGCATGCCTGACATGCCTCCAGGAAGAAAATTAGTTTTAAAATACACTCAATATTTCCTTTCGAACATAAAATATGACAGTGATTTGAATATTCGTTCAATAATGTGTTTCATGGTGTCCAACATCAAAGTGTACACACATGTCATTACATCACTTAATGTTTTGGTGATACATGTTTGACCTTTGACCATTTTGTTTTATCTTTGATCGATCTTTAACACCTGTATCAGTTTTTTATTCATGTATTTTAGTGCGTGAGTTCGAAGGTATTGTCTCCCTTTACTGAACGTGTGCCACTTTGATCTTCCAGAGTTATTTCCCTTCGTTTTCACTCTTTCAGTATGAGGGTTAAAGTGAAACTAAAGGACTAGGAGACTAGTCACCACCGCCTAATTATAAACGCTGTGTAAATGCGTCGGCTCGGCTGCAGTACACCAGGTGATATTGTCATGTTTAAAAAGAGGGCCAAATCGAATTAAAAAAATATTTTTTCGTGAAATTCTTTCATATTTTTTTAGAATTTTGAAGCGAGAGTAACAAAATTGAACAAGTATGTGTTTTGGGTACCTGAAAATACCATTACATGTCAGGGCCGGCGGAACAGGAAGGTGGGGGGGTTGGGGGCGGCTTCGGTGGCTTAAGCCCCCCCTCCCCCCATCCAGTAATTGTCAAAATAAAAAAAAAAAATTCGAATTTTACACATGATATTTAATATTCAATGATAATTAAGTTTCAGCAGGTCAATTTTCATCATATCATATATACAATGTACTGACAAAACACAATTCTGTGTCTGTAGTATATATTTAGGATATCTGAAAGTGTCTTCAATAATTACAAATATAGTTCACTTGTGTGGCTAATAGTTTGGTATCTTTCACGAGTAAAATATACCAAAAATATTAGCCACACGAGTGAAATATATTTGTTATTAATGAAGACACTATTAGATATTCCGTTTATTACATTTTCATCGCAAAAATAAACCAAAACAATGGCAAACCTACGATAACTATAAAATGGGTAAGTTGGCCTGATTTTTCCAGACACTACTCACTCATTATACAACGATGTTGTGTGCGGCAAAAATAGTCCATTTTATGAAAAATCAGTAAAAATATACAGACTCATGAATAAATCATAACGAATGTTTGTGTTTGGACATGGATTTTATAATTTATTGATGTCACTTATACACAATAAAATGGTTTAAACGTTAACTGAAAAAATAAAAACAATGTTTGATAAATTCTTTCGCGCATGAAAAAGTATGGCGCCATCCTAGTCGCTGTCACTATCAATGACACGGATTCTTTTAAAATGCCTTGGTCCACACTCAAGACTCTCAGAACGAGGATGGGTTTGACCACTGATAACATAGTTAGAGTTACTGGCTTGCATCGTCTGCTGACTGCCATGAAAATGGAAATTTACGATGGAGTTGAAGGTTGTGTTCCCAGTGAACAAAACCCGGACAGAGGGGAATGGCTGCCTGGAATTGGAATAGATTTGTATCGGGCTCTCTGATTGGCCAATCCTCAAAGTTTTATCAGTTTGAGATATCCCTATATTTCACTGCTAAAATGTAATAAATTCGTTTCTTTGAATCATATCGTTGAAATATTTCAATCTTCATAATATGAAAGGTTTTACTTGATCTTATCGAACAAAGAAACTATGCGAAATCGGTCATCTGAGGTGAACTTTCCAAATACCCTCTCGCGGTTTTCATTGTTTACAAATTCATTTGCAACATCAACTAAATTAATAGATGCAGTCGCCTCTTTGTGGACATGAAGTAGCATGCAGTTGTTCAGACGTTGTTGTGTCATTGTTGATCGCAGATAGGTTTTGATTCTGCGCAATGCTGATGCTGACCGTTCAAACACAGCATTGGTTGCTGGTATCAAAAGTAATAATTTCAGAAGTTTCACAATTTCGCAAACAATCTTTCGTTGACTCCCTGTTATGCTGCGGTTACATTGTGGTATAAACAGTAGACGAAATCAAAACACGGTCTGTAACTGCAGCAAAATTAGGTAAGCTCCTTATTTTTAAAACACAACAGAAAATTTCTTTCAAAAACAAATTTTATCAATTCTACAATTTTATTGACCGACACAATAATTTTAGCATGACTCAAAAAACATTTCAAGAAAGATGTATATATTATCATGCCTATTAATGATTTGCAATTTACATTTAGTATTGTCATCATCACAATTTGAGGAATTTTACAAAAAAAAACATGGTTGAAAACAAAGTTTTATGTGTATTTTAGTTTTAAAATTGCTTAAGGCTGCCCCAGAGACCCCTGCCTTTATGTATGTCAGCCCCCCCCTCCCCATGTCAAATTGCCTCCGCCTGCATGTTTGTAGTATATATGCTTTTATGTACTGCTTGCTTGTGTTGTTAAATATTGTCTGATATTTAAATATCACTGGGAACGTTGAATGAAGAGTATGACATCTTAAATAAATTGCTTTCCAATATTTATCTTGAATTTTCACACGATATAAACTGTTTCGATTGAAAATGATATGATATCTGTTTTATGTTTCAAAATATTCCATAACATGCAAATTCACTCATGATCGTAATAGTTGAACAAATCTCAGTGTTTTGATTCTGGAAAGTTTTTTTTCTGTATTTCGGATACACTGTCCCCACCGGCCATCACGCTTATCGCTATCGATAAGCTAAGCTTTGCAGCCGATGGACCGCCCTCCAAATTCCGGCCAAATATATATACAATTTTACTGTCGACAATGCACAATCACGCCTACGATAAACGATACTTGGTGAACGTCTAATTGTTTCAGAAGATACAATGATAAGGGTCAAGAGGGGTCCCCGGTTTCCTTATTCACTGTCTATAGAGCTGTCAACAACCCATTTATCGTACTGATAAACTTATGTTGTAATTTCCTGAAAATAAATGTGATAAACCAGCTTATAAGGAAACCAGATTGGCGTAAGCTACACTACTCTTAGTTAAACTGTACAATTGTTGAGTCATTCATATTAGTGTTTGGATCTTTCAACATTCCAACTTCGTTTAGCTTGAAACTTAAAATAACACCCCAAGCATCAATTAGAAATCAACTACATTAATAAAGAGAATCAGATAAATAACCAGACCATGAACTTCCAAGTAAACATTTTTGCAACAGACAATATTCTGTCATATTTTTGAAATACATATGGAATCAAACCACGAAATCCTTTATATACCCACCAGATATAAACCGCTTGCCTCGATCTTTCTTGTACCGAAATCAAGACGGACAGTTTTCAACCCAGCTGTATGATTATTTCAAAATTCCATTTTTTTCCATTTCTGGATAGTAACATTCCTGCTTGCGGATAGTAACATCCATGCTTCCAGAACTTCAGTTGTTAACAAGTAGCAGTTGATATGATTTCCAAGGTTTGTTCTTAGTATCACGATTTTAGGCTGAAATCTGGTCTCAACTGGAAGACGAATCAACAGATATAGTATGATGAGGTGATTTGAAGCATTTCCCAATCAGTGCAGGTACGTACATGTCAGAGATATAATAAAATGGGATAGTTCGATTGTGTGGTCTAGAATCGCAGTTCAATTAAACATGGAGGTTGTGGTAAACGTGGTAGCTAAACACAGATGGTCACTTAGTGAAGGTAGCAGTTAAAAACCAGTGGTTACTTAGTCAAACTTTAACGTTAAATACAATCAGTCACATGTTAGGATGTAGTTAAAGCAGATGGTCACTTAGTAAATGTTTTTAGCAAATTCATGTAACACACCAATGTGTGTAAAGAATTAACATTCAATATATGTATTGATATTTTATATTGAAGAAGTTTTACGAAAATATTTTTTTTCTTAAGAAATTAAAAATTAAATGAACAATATTCATTTGACGTCATGAACAACGTACACAGTACACAATAAAGACGATAAACAGAATATACCAGATATATATACTAAAACAAGTCGCGCATTTCGTCATATATTTACGGAAGTATTTACTAAATATACACACGTATGACACATAATATATTTAACCAGAAATAATCGGTCACAATATATACGTAAACTTGACTATTTTATTTTAAAATGTTAGACACATGTATATCAAAAATTGCTAAATTTATAGGTTATTTATAAGGTTTCAACATTTAAACCCTTTGCATCACTGACAAGTCCTAGAAGGATGAAGCAGCTGTATAATGCAGTTTAATACTTATCTTTTGGCTACACGCCATCTAATTTTTAAATTTGTGTGAAATGATGCTTTTCATTCGTAAGTTTCTTTTGTAAGGGAATATTTTAACAGTAGCTGTGTCACCAATTGTTTAGATTATTACTACGCCAGCCACATGTATGTGGTAATATAGATGTTGGTATACTCGTCACCATTCATATCAACTTTACAGGTGACAAACCTTTAGAATATATATGATATAAGCAATAATTATTGCTCTTTCTCATTAAAGTGCCAATGTTACAAATTGATAAAAGTTAAAGCATATTTGGTTTTTCCTCCTAAATCTGATAATGTTTTGATGTTACTGATGGACAAACTCGTAATACAAGACTTCAAAAGATGCAGGTTGAGGAATATTATGGGGAAGTTTTAAGGTCGTCATGGTGATTTTATTGAGAAAATTTTTTTGTGCCATATGAAGCTGTTTGATACTTGTTCGTTTGCCTGTTGGTTCCGTTGGTGTATACCTTGTTCTCATTTGAGAACCTGGCATTACCTACTTGTCTTGCCCAAGGTTCACATGACGACTGTAGTCGATGAAGCAGAAGACGTTTACTCTTCCGGAACATGTTGCCTTATTCTCATTCTCCTTGTACCTCTTCAGACGTCTCCAATTAAATTTTTCTTTTCTTCATATTTTGCCCCAGCTTCATTGAATTTGAATTTGGAATATGATGATGCTGTATTTTCTTGATTCCTTGTATTAGTTGGTTAGGGTTAGGAAGACAGTTCGATTCTTCATGTTCATATTTTGCCCCAGTTTCATTCACTAGAATTGCATGGTTCAGAAAATACACATGTGCTTGACGCTATTCTAAAACTATCTCATGTATGAAAATTACAAAATTTATTTAATTATGAGCTGCTGGACCTTCCCGTCAAGATTTTGAATTTTCTTTGATCACTTTAGATTTCATTAGTCACCTCATAGGCTTCAAAATTTAAGCCCTCAGCATCATTGACGAATCCTAGAAGGACGAAAGAATTGTATGATGCAGTTTAATTAATTGTTTGTTTCTACTGTATATATCTCTCTAACCTTGTATTAAAAGGCGATACTCACATATGTGTCATTTGTTCAACCTTCCAATTTTGCTTGGAGGTTGCTTTGTATGTGACTACCTCACTAAGCAACGTATGGGAGACTTGTCACTTACTATACTGAACAGTTGGGTGTAAATGTGTTGTCCAAGTTCACAGACACGTCAGCAGGTAACAGTCTGTAAATGGCCAGCATCCTCAAACGGATAGGCACCGATATGGAGCGGTTAGTGTTTCACAAAGCATTGGAAACACAGTCTTCCTGAGAATATTTAATTAATACTTCCTTGTTTGATGATTTTCAATTTCCAAATCATTTGATGATAAAGTGGCCGTATGGATACATCAATATTCCTCATACAATGTTGCTGTGATATTTATATGTGCTTACAATGAAAATACCTTAGGGTTTTTCTTATACGAGTAACAAAACGCAGACTAATGAGAAAAAGTAGCTTAGTTCGACGTAATGAGGCCAACTTTGTCTAATTGTGTTTACATATTAAGGTTGGCGAACACAAAATTACCTACAAATAACCTTGTAATAGGAAGGACGAATGAAAAACACTCTGCCATCACTGGGTTTGAACTACTGACCCTTTGCTCTCTAGTCAGAACTTCTACAGCTCTACTAGTCGAGCGGATGAGGCGGCTTGAACTGTCAACTTCTTCAATTTTAACCTTAAGGTTTTGGGATTTCGAATGAAGCTGTATGTGATAATGTGTAAATGATGAAGCTGTATGTGATAATGTGTAAATGATGAAGCTGTATGTGATAATGTGTAAATGATGAAGCTGTATGTGGTAATATGTAAATGATGAAGCTGTATGTGGCAATGTGTAAATGATGAAACTGTATGTGGCAATGTGTAAACGTGATGAAACTGTATGTGGTAATGTGTAAACGTGATGAAACTGTATGTGGCAATGTGTAAACGTGATGAAACTGTATGTGGTAATGTGTAAACGTGATGAAACTGTATGTGGTAATGTGTAAACGTGATGAAACTGTATGTGTGAAACTGTATGTGGTAATGTGTAAACGTGGTGAAACTGTATGTGGTAATGTGTAAACGTGGTGAAACTGTATGTGGTAATGTGTAAACGTGGTGAAACTGTATGTGGTAATATGTAATTGATGAAGCTGTATGTGATAATGTGTAAATGATGAAGCTGTATGTGATAATGTGTAAATGATGAAGCTGTATGTGATAATGTGTAAATGATGAAGCTGTATGTGATAATGTGTAAATGATGAAGCTGTATGTGATAATGTGTAAACGTGATGAAACTGTATGTGGTAATATGTAAATGATGAAGCTGTATGTGGTAATATGTAAACGTGATGAAACTGTATGTGGTAATATGTAAATAATGAAGCTGTATGTGATAATGTGTAAACGTGATGAAGCTGTATGTGATAATGTGTAAACGTGATGAAACTGTATGTGGTAATGTGTAAACGTGATGAAACTGTATGTGGTAATATGTAAATGATGAAGCTGTATGTGATAATGTGTAAATGAAGCTGTATGTGGTAATATGTAAATAATGAAGCTGTATGTGGTAATATGTAAATGATGAAGCTGTATGTGATAATGTGTAATTGATGAAACTGTATGTGGTAATGTGTAAATGATGAAGCTGTATGTGGTAATGTGTAAATGATGAAGCTGTATGTGATAATGTGTAAATGATGAAGCTGCATGTGATAATGTGTAAATGATGAAGCTGTATGTGATAATGTGTAAATGATGAAGCTGTATGTGGTAATATGTAAATGATGAAACTGTATGTGGCAATGTGTAAACGTGATGAAACTGTATGTGGTAATGTGTAAATGATGAAGCTGTATGTGATAATGTGTAAATGATGAAGCTGTATGTGGTAATATGTAAATGATGAAGCTGTATGTGGCAATGTGTAAATGATGAAACTGTATGTGGCAATGTGTAAACGTGATGAAACTGTATGTGGTAATGTGTAAACGTGATGAAACTGTATGTGGCAATGTGTAAACGTGATGAAACTGTATGTGGTAATGTGTAAACGTGATGAAACTGTATGTGGTAATGTGTAAACGTGATGAAACTGTATGTGGTAATGTGTAAACGTGGTGAAACTGTATGTGGTAATGTGTAAACGTGGTGAAACTGTATGTGGTAATGTGTAAACGTGGTGAAACTGTATGTGGTAATGTGTAAACGTGGTGAAACTGTATGTGGTAATATGTAATTGATGAAGCTGTATGTGATAATGTGTAAATGATGAAGCTGTATGTGATAATGTGTAAATGATGAAGCTGTATGTGATAATGTGTAAATGATGAAGCTGCATGTGATAATGTGTAAATGATGAAGCTGTATGTGATAATGTGTAAATGATGAAGCTGTATGTGGTAATATGTAAATGATGAAACTGTATGTGGCAATGTGTAAACGTGATGAAACTGTATGTGGTAATGTGTAAATGATGAAGCTGTATGTGATAATGTGTAAATGATGAAGCTGTATGTGATAATGTGTAAACGTGATGAAACTGTATGTGGTAATGTGTAAACGTGATGAAACTGTATGTGGTAATATGTAAATGATGAAGCTGTATGTGATAATGTGTAAATGATGAAGCTGTATGTGGTAATATGTAAATGATGAAGCTGTATGTGGTAATATGTAAATAATGAAGCTGTATGTGGTAATATGTAAATGATGAAGCTGTATGTGATAATGTGTAATTGATGAAACTGTATGTGGTAATGTGTAAATGATGAAGCTGTATGTGATAATGTGTAAATGATGAAGCTGTATGTGATAATGTGTAAATGATGAAGCTGTATGTGGTAATGTGTAAATGATGAAGCTGTATGTGGTAATATGTAAATGATGAAAGTGTATTTGATTAAATTCCATATATGGGTATAAATAATGAAAGAGTATGCGATATTGTAATAATAAAATAGTTTTGTATTTATTTTTGAAAATGTTAATTCAATTTAAGAGTGTTTAATGTAAAGGAGACGAATGCGCTGATAAGCCAGCGATTTCGATTTAACTGTGATGTCTGTTTACATCTAAATGATATACATTAGAGCGTATTGTATCAATCCCACAAACAATGTTATATCGGAAATGAGTATATTGAATGTTTCCATGAAAACAGGAAATATCCTTTCAAAATCGTTTCTAATTGGATTTCGTTATGTGAAACGTCAGATGTTGCAACTGGCTACATCTAAAAACTTAATATGAAATATGTTTCATTTTAGTTGTCGAGATGAACATGTTTTAAACATCTCGGATGGTCTCTGATCTCGAATGAACATAAACAAATAGTGTAACCGTGATGTAGTGTTTGGAAACATCCCCAGCTCTGGGTTGGTAAGTACATGTTGTTTGTATAATAGGTTACTTTTGGATTAAGTTGGTTTCTTCAGTAAAGTTAAACGTGATAGTCACTTAATACTCACTTACAGAATGATATAATTTAATGCAGGTGTTGAAATCTTAATATTTATAATAATATGTAGGTCGTCACTCACTAAATATTAATGGAAAGTGTGGTTAGATAAAAGGATGTCACTCAGTAAATACTAATGGAAAGTGTGGTTAGATAAAAGGTTGTCACTCAGTAAATACTAATGGAAAGTGTGGTTAGATAAAAGGTTGTCACTCAGTAAATACTAATGGAAAGTGTGGTTAGATAAAAGGTTGTCACTCAGTATATACTAATGGAAAGTGTGGTTAGATAAAAGATTGTCACTCAATAAATACTAATGGAAAGTGTGGTTAGATAAAAGGTTGTCACTCAGTATATACTAATGGAAAGTGTGGTTAGATAAAAGGTTGTCACTCAGTATATACTAATGGAAAGTGTGGTTAGATAAAAGGTTGTCACTCAGTAAATACTAATGGAAAGTGTGGTTAGATAAAAGGTTGTCACTCAGTAAATACTAATGGAAAGTGTGGTTAGATAAAAGGTTGTCACTCAGTAAATACTAATGGAAAGTGTGGTTAGATAAAAGGTTGTCACTCAGTAAATATTAATGGAAAGTGTGGGTAGATAAAAGGTTGTCACTCAGTATATACTAATGGAAAGTGTGGTTAGGTAAAAGGATGTCACTCAGGACATTCAAACGGAAAGTGTGGTTAGATAAAAGGTTGTCACTCAGTAAATACTAATGGAAAGTGTGGTTAGATAAAAGGTTGTCACTCAGTAAATACTAATGGAAAGTGTGGTTAGATAAAAGGTTGTCACTCAGTAAATACTAATGGAAAGTGTGGTTAGATAAAAGGTTGTCACTCAGTAAATACTAATGGAAAGTGTGGTTAGATAAAAGGTTGTCACTCAGTAAATACTAATGGAAAGTGTGGTTAGATAAAAGGTTGTCACTCAGTAAATACTAATGGAAAGTGTGGTTAGATAAAAGGTTGTCACTCAGTAAATACTAATGGAAAGTGTGGTTAGATAAAAGGTTGTCACTCAGTAAATACTAATGGAAAGTGTGGTTAGATAAAAGGTTGTCACTCAGTAAATACTAATGGAAAGTGTGGTTAGATAAAAGGTTGTCACTCAGTAAATACTAATGGAAAGTGTGGTTAGATAAAAGGTTATCACTCAGTAAATACTAATGGAAAGTGTGGTTAGATAAAAGGATGTCACTCAGTAAATACTAATGGAAAGTGTGGTTAGATAAAAGGTTGTCACTCAGTAAATACTAATGGAAAGTGTGGTTAGATAAAAGGTTGTCACTCAGTAAATACTAATGGAAAGTGTGGTTAGATAAAAGGTTGTCACTCAGTAAATACTAATGGAAAGTGTGGTGATTGTCACTCAGTAAATACTAATGGAAAGTGTGGTTAGATAAAAGGTTGTCACTCAGTAAATACTAATGGAAAGTGTGGTTAGATAAAAGGTTGTCACTCAGTAAATACTAATGGAAAGTGTGGTTAGATAAAAGGTTGTCACTCAGTAAATACTAATGGAAAGTGTGGTTAGATAAAAGGTTGTCACTCAGTAAATACTAATGGAAAGTGTGGTTAGATAAAAGGTTGTCACTCAGTAAATACTAATGGAAAGTGTGGGATAAAAGTGTGGAAAGTGTGGTTAGATAAAAGGTTGTCACTCAGTAAATACTAATGGAAAGTGTGGTTAGATAAAAGGTTGTCACTCAGTAAATACTAATGGAAAGTGTGGTTAGATAAAAGGTTGTCACTCAGTAAATACTAATGGAAAGTGTGGTTAGATAAAAGGTTGTCACTCAGTAAATACTAATGGAAAGTGTGGTTAGATAAATCACTCAGTAATACTAATGGAAAGTGTGGTTAGATAAAAGGTTGTCACTCAGTAAATACTAATGGAAAGTGTGGTTAGATAAAAGGTTGTCACTCAGTAAATACTAATGGAAAGTGTGGTTAGATAAAAGGTTGTCACTCAGTAAATACTAATGGAAAGTGTGGTTAGATAAAAGGTTGTCACTCAGTAAATACTAATGGAAAGTGTGGTTAGATAAAAGGTTGTCACTCAGTAAATACTAATGGAAAGTGTGGTTAGATAAAAGGTTGTCACTCAGTAAATACTAATGGAAAGTGTGGTTAGATAAAAGGTTGTCACTCAGTAAATACTAATGGAAAGTGTGGTTAGATAAAAGGTTGTCACTCTCAGTAAATACTAATGGAAAGTGTGGTTAGATAAAAGGTTGTCACTCAGTAAATACTAATGGAAAGTGTGGTTAGATAAAAGGTTGTCACTCAGTAAATACTAATGGAAAGTGTGGTTAGATAAAAGGTTGTCACTCAGTAAATACTAATGGAAAGTGTGGTTAGATAAAAGGTGGTCACTCAGTAAATACTAATGGAAAGTGTGGTTAGATAAAAGGTTGTCACTCAGTAAATACTAATGGAAAGTGTGGTTAGATAAAAGGTTGTCACTCAGTAAATACTAATGGAAAGTGTGGTTAGATAAAAGGTTGTCACTCAGGATATTCAAACGGAAAGTGTGGTTAGATAAAAGGTTGTCACTCAGTAAATACTAATGGAAAGTGTGGTTAGATAAAAGGTTGTCACTCAGTAAATACTAATGGAAAGTGTGGTTAGATAAAAGGTTGTCACTCAGTAAATACTAATGGAAAGTGTGGTTAGATAAAAGGTTGTCACTCAGTAAATACTAATGGAAAGTGTGGTTAGATAAAAGGTTGTCACTCAGTAAATACTAATGGAAAGTGTGGTTAGATAAAAGGTTGTCACTCAGTAAATACTAATGGAAAGTGTGGTTAGATAAAAGGTTGTCACTCAGTAAATACTAATGGAAAGTGTGGTTAGATAAAAGGTTGTCACTCAGTATATACTAATGGAAAGTGTGGTTAGATAAAAGGTTGTATCACTCAGTAAATACTAATGGAAAGTGTGGTTAGATAAAAGGTTGTAACTCAGTAGTAGTTTAGTACAGGTGGTCACGTAATGGAGGTTGTAGTTTAGTACAGGTGGTCACGTAATGGAGGTTGTAGTTAAATACAGGTGATCACATGGTGGAGATTGTAATTAAATACAGGCGGTCACGTAGTAAAGGTTGTAGTTAAGCTAAGGTGGTCATGTAGTGGGGGTTGTAGTTAAGTTCAGGTGGTCGCGTAGAGGAGGTTTTAGTTAACTACAGGTGGTCAAATAGTGGAGGTTGTAGTTAAGTACAGGTGGTTAGGTAGTGGGGGTTGTAGTTTAGTACAGGTGGTTACGTAATGGGGGTTGTAGTTTAGTACAATTGGTCACTTGGTGGAGATAATAGTTAGGTACGGATGGTCACGCAGTGGAGATAATATTTAGGTACGGATGGTCACGTAGTGGAGATAATAGTTAGGTACGGATGGTCACGTAGTGGAGATAATAGTTAGATACGGTTGGTCACGTAGTGGAGATGATAGTAAGGTACGGATGGTCACGTGGTAGAGATAATAGTTAGGTACGGATGGTCACGTAGTGGATGTTTTAGTGAAGTACAGGTGGTTAGGTAGTGGAGGTTGTAGTTAAGTACAGGGGGTTAGGTAGTGGAAGTTGTAGTTAAGTACAGGTGGTTAGGTAGTGGAGGTTGAAGTTGAGAACAGGTGGTGAGGTAGTGGAGATTGTAGTTAAGTACGGGTGGTTAGGTAATAGAGGTTGTAGTTAATTACAGGTGGTGAGGTAGTGGAGGTTGTAGTTAAGTACAGATGGTGAGGTAGTGGAGGTTGTAGTTAAGTACAGGGGGTTAGGTAGTGGAGGTTGTAGTTAAGTACTTGTGGTTAGGTAGTGGAGGTTGTAGTTAAGTACAGGTGGTTAGGTAGTGAAGGTTATAGTTAAGTACTTGTGGTTAGGTAGTGGAGGTTGTAGTTAAGTACAGGTGGTTAGGTAATAGAGGTTGTAGTTAAGTACAGGTGGTGAGGTAGTGGAGGTTGTAGTTAAGTACAGGTGGTTAGGTAATAGAGGTTGTAGTTAAGTACAGGGGGTTAGGTAGTGGAAGTTGTAGTTAAGTAGAGGTGGTTAGGTAGTGGAGGTTGTAGTTAAGAATGGGTGGTTAGGTAGTGGAGGTTGTTGTTAAGTATGGGTGGTTGGGTAGTGGAAGTTGTAGTTAAGTACAGGTGGTTAGGTAGTGGAGGTTGTAGTTAAGTACAGATGGTGAGGTAGTGGAGGTTGTAGTTAAGTACAGGGGGTTAGGTAGTGGAGGTTGTAGTTAAGTACTTGTGGTTAGGTAGTGGAGGTTGTAGTTAAGTACAGGTGGTTAGGTAGTGAAGGTTATAGTTTAGTACTTGTGGTTAGGTAGTGGAGGTTGTAGTGAAGTACACATGGTTAGCTAGTGGAGGTTGTAGTTAAGTACAGGTGGTGAGGTAGTGGAGGTTGTATTTAAGTAGAGGTGGTTAGGTAGTGGAGGTTGTAGTTAAGTACTTGTGGTTAGGTAATGGAGGTTGTAGTTAAGTATATGTGGTTAGGTAGTGGAGGTTGTAGTTAATTTCAGGTGGTTAGGTAGTGGAGGTTGTAATTAAGTACAAGTGGTTAGGTAGTGGAGGTTGTAGTTAAGTACAGGTGGTTAGGTAGTGGAGTTGTAGTTAAGTACAGGTGGTTAGGTAGTGGAGGTTGTAGTTAAGTACAGGTGGTTAGGTAGTGGAGGTTGTAGTTAAGTACATGTGGTTAGGTAGTGGAGGTTGTAGTTAAGTACAGGTGGTTAGGTAGTGGAGGTTGTAGTTAAGTACAGGTGGTTAGGTAGTGGAGGTTGTAGTTAAGTACAGGTGGTTAGGTAGTGGAGGTTGTAGTTAAGTACAGGTGGTTAGGTAGTGGAGGTTGTATTTAAGTACAGGTGGTTAGGTAATAGAGGTTGTAGTTAAGTACAGGTGGTGAGGTAGTGGAGGTTGTAGTTAAGTACAGGTGGTTAGGTAATAGAGGTTGTAGTTAAGTACAGGTGGTTAGGTAGTGGAGGCTGTAGTTAGGTACTGTTGGTTAGGTAGTGGAGGTTGTAGTTAAGTACAGGTGGTTAGGTAATAGAGGTTGTAGTTAATTACAGGTGGTGAGGTAGTGGAGGTTGTAGTTAAGTACAGGTGGTTAGGTAATAGAGGTTGTAGTTAAGTACAGGGGGTTAGGTAGTGGAAGTTGTAGTTAAGTAGAGGTGGTTAGGTAGTGGAGGTTGTAGTTTGTGGTTAGGTAGTGGAGGTTGTAGTTAAGTACAGGTGGTTAGGTAGTGGAGGTTGTAGTTAAGTACAGGTGGTTAGGTAGTGGAGGTTGTAGTTAAGTACAGGTGGTGAGGTAGTGGAGGTTGTAGTTAAGTACAGGTGGTTAGGTAGTGGAGGTTGTAGTTAAGTACTTGTGGTTAGGTAGTGGAGGTTGTAGTTAAGTACAGGTGGTTAGGTAGTGGAGGTTATAGTTAAGTACTTGTGGTTAGGTAGTGGAGGTTGTAGTGAAGTACACATGGTTAGGTAGTGGAGGTTGTAGTTAAGTACTGGTGGTTAGGTAGTGGTGGTTGTAGTTAAGTACAGTTGGTTAGGTAGTGGAGGTTGTAATTAAGTACAGGTGGTTAGGTAGTGGAGGTTGTAGTTAAGTATTTGTGGTTAGGTAGTGGAGGTTGTAGTTAAGTACAGGTGGTTAGGTAGTGGAGGTTGTAGTTAAGTACAAGTGGTTAGGTAGTGGAGGTTGTAGTTAAGTACAGGTGGTTAGGTAGTGGAGGTTGTAGTTAAGTACAGGTGGTTAGGTAGTGGAGGTTGTAGTTAAGTACAGGTGGTTAGGTAGTGGAGGTTGTAGTTAAGTACAGGTGGTTAGGTAGTGGAGGTTGTAGTTAAGTACTGGAGGTTAGGTAGTGGAGGTTGTAGGTAGTGGAGGTTGTAGGTAAGTACTGGTGGTTAGGTAGTGGAGGTTGTAGTTAAGTACAGTTGGTTAGGTAGTGGAGGTTGTAGTTAAGTACAGGTGGTTAGGTAGTGGAGGTTGTAGTTAAGTACAGGTGGTTAGGTAGTGGAGGTTGTAGTTAAGTACAGGTGGTTAGGTAGTGGAGGTTGTAGTTAAGTACAGGTGGTTAGGTAGTGGAGGTTGTAGTTAAGTACAGGTGGTTAGGTAGTGGAGGTTGTAGTTAAGTACAGGTGGTTAGGTAGTGGAGGTTGTAGTTAAGTACAGGTGGTTAGGTAGTGGAGGTTGTAGTTAAGTACAGGTGGTTAGGTAGTGGAGGTTGTAGTTAAGTACAGGTGGTTAGGTAGTGGAGGTTGTAGTTAAGTACTTGTGGTTAGGTAGTGGAGGTTGTAGTTAAGTACAGGTGGTTAGGTAGTGGAGGTTGTAGTTAAGTACAGGTGGTGAGGTAGTGGAGGTTGTAGTTAAGTACAGGTGGTTAGGTAGTGGAGGTTGTAGTTAAGTACAGGTGGTTAGGTAGTGGAGGTTGTAGTTAAGTACAGGTGGTTAGGTAGTGGAGGTTGTAGTTAAGTACAGGTGGTTAGGTAGTGGAGGTTGTAGTTAAGTACAGTAGGTGGTTGGAGGTAGTGTAGTTAAGTACAGGTGGTTAGGTAGTGGAGGTCGTAGGTAAGTACAGGTGGTTAGGTAGTAGAGGTGGTTGCAGTCAAGTACAGGTGGTCACGTAGTGGAAATTGTAGTTAAGTACAGGTGGTTAGGTAGTGGGGGTTGTACAGGTGGTTAGGTAATGGGGGTTGTACAGGTGGTTAGGTAATGGGGGTTGTAGTTTAGTACAGGTGGTTAGGTAGTGGGGGTTGTAGTTAAGTACAGGTGGTCACGTAGTGGAGGTTGTAGTTAAGTACAGGTGGTTAGGTAGTGGAGGTTGTAGTTAAGTACAGGTGGTTAGGTAGTGGAGGTTGTAGTTAAGTACAGGTGGTTAGGTAGTGGAGGTTGTAGTTAAGTACAGGTGGTTAGGTAGTGGAGGTTGTAGTTAAGTACAGGTGGTGAGGTAGTGGAGGTTGTAGTTAAGTACAGTAGTGGTTAGGTAGTGGAGGTTGTAGTTAAGTACAGGTGGTTAGGTAGTGGAGGTTGTAGTTAAGTACAGGTGGTTAGGTAGTGGAGGTTGTAGTTAAGTACAGGTGGTTAGGTAGTGGAGGTTGTAGTTAAGTACAGGTGGTTAGGTAGTGGAGGTTGTAGTTAAGTACAGGTGGTTAGGTAGTGGAGGTTGTAGTTAAGTACAGGTGGTTAGGTAGTGGAGGTTGTAGTTAAGTACAGGTGGTTAGGTAGTGGAGGTTGTAGTTAAGTACAGGTGGTTAGGTAGTGGAGGTTGTAGTTAAGTGGTGGTTAGGTAGTGGAGGTTGTAGTTAAGTACAGGTGGTTAGGTAGTGGAGGTTGTAGTTAAGTACAGGTGGTCACGTAGTGGAGGTTGTAGTTAAGTACAGGTGGTTAGGTAGTGGGGGTCGTAGTTTAGTACTTGTGTTTAGGTAGAGGAGGTCGTAGGTAAGTACAGGTGGTTAGGTAGTGGAGGTTGTAGTTAAGTACAGGTGGTTAGGTAGTGGAGGTTGTAGTTAAGTACAGGTGGTTAGGTAGTGGAGGTTGTAGTTAAGTACAGGTGGTTAGGTAGTGGAGGTTGTAGTTAAGTACAGGTGGTTAGGTAGTGGAGGTTGTAGTTAAGTACAGGTGGTTAGGTAGTGGAGGTAGTTAAGTACAGGTGGAGGTTGGAGGTTGTAGTTAAGTACAGGTGGTTAGGTAGTGGAGGTTGTAGTTAAGTACAGGTGGTTAGGTAGTGGAGGTTGTAGTTAAGTACAAGTGGTGAGGTAGTGGAGGTTGTAGTTAAGTACAGGTGGTTAGGTAGTGGAGGTTGTAGTTAAGTACAGGTACAGGTGGTTAGGTAGTGGAGGTTGTAGTTAAGTACAGGTGGTTAGGTAGTGGAGGTTGTAGTTAAGTACAGGTGGTTAGGTAGTGGAGGTTGTAGTTAAGTACAGGTGGTTAGGTAGTGGAGGTTGTAGTTAAGTACAGGTGGTAGGTAGTGGAGGTTGTAGTACAGGTGGTTAGGTAGTGGAGGTTGTAGTTAAGTACAGGTGGTTAGGTAATAGAGGTTGTAGTTAAGTACAGGTGGTTAGGTAGTGGAGGTTGTAGTTAAGTACAGGTGGTTAGGTAGTGGAGGTTGTAGTTAAGTACAGGTGGTTAGGTAGTGGAGGTTGTAGTTAAGTACAGGTGGTTAGGTAGTGGAGGTTGTAGTTAAGTACAGGTGGTTAGGTAGTGGAGGTTGTAGTTAAGTACAGGTGGTTAGGTAGTGGAGGTTGTAGTTAAGTACAGGTGGTTAGGTAGTGGAGGTTGTAGTTAAGTACTGGTGGTTAGGTAGTGGAGGTTGTAGTTAAGTACAGGTGGTTAGGTAGTGGAGGTTGTAGTTAAGTACAGGTGGTTAGGTAGTGGAGGTTGTAGTTAAGTACAGGTGGTTAGGTAGTGGAGGTTGTAGTTAAGTACAGGTGGTTAGGTAGTGGAGGTTGTAGTTAAGTACAGGTGGTTAGGTAGTGGAGGTTGTAGTTAAGTACTGGAGGTTAGGTAGTGGAGGTTGTAGTTAAGTACTGGTGGTTAGGTAGTGGAGGTTGTAGTTAAGTACAGGTGGTTAGGTAGTGGAGGTTGTAGTTAAGTACAGGTGGTTAGGTAGTGGAGGTTGTAGTTAAGTACTGGAGGTTAGGTAGTGGAGGTTGTAGTTAAGTACTGGTGGTTAGGTAGTGGAGGTTGTAGTTAAGTACAGTTGGTTAGGTAGTGGAGGTTGTAGTTAAGTACAGGTGGTTAGGTAGTGGAGGTTGTAGTGTTATTGTTGATTTGCGTGATAGATAATTGATTTATTTGAGATTTTCTGTAAATAGCAGAATATTTATTTCAGGTTAGCTGTGATGGCGACCAAAGACAAGGAAGACAGTTTGGATCTTCATGCAATGATGGAGGATATAAACTGTATCATGTCAACTAGATACACACTAGTTGAGATATTGTATGCAGTTGTTGTCATGTCCCTGTTAGTTGATGATGATGATGAAGCCGATGCAACTATGGTTGTGGGGTGTATAGGTGAAGGAACTGACGGCTTCATGTATACTGAAGCATGTAGTGCTCTCGACATTATTATATCTTGTTCGAGAGATTTTGTAGCGTATGAGCATCATATGCCGAACATTTCCGCAAAAGTTTGGTTGTGTCAGATGCAATCGTGCACAACAGATTCTGGGTATGTTCACCTCCTAGTAAAACATCATGGAAAGGCATTCTTTCCATCTTGCCTAGGTGATGATATCTCAATACTGGATTATGATGAAACATCAGAGTGTTATTATTTCACTAATGCAGTGAATGCAAAAATGCTACGCAATTTCGGTTCATATGGTTTGTCCTCTGGTGTCGACATTTTGGGACCGTGCCTGGCCCTCTCAGAAGTGAATGAAGATATGAACTTGAACATGGTTGTAGGAATGAAGTGTTCCGAATGGCCGTCAGTGGCTGCCGAATGGATATCGCGAGAAAGATCGAACGGATGGCCACCAAGAGGGTTTATAGATCAACAAATTATGCGTGGTTGTCACGTAGTTCCTGTTGGTTGCAAGGGATGCGAACAAACACATCGAGACTGGAGAATTTCGTTTGCACATGTGGAACAAGAAATAGTCCACAACATGACCGCAAACCAAATGAAATGCTTCATATTGCTGAGACAGTTGAAGAAATTCTTTTTCAAAGTCAAAATACCAGACGTTATAACTTCCTACATCATCAAGACAACACTGTTCTGGACTATAGAGCAATCATCTCCAGAACTTTGGCAACCGCACAAACTCTCTACAGCAGTTAAAGTTTGCCTGAACAAGTTAATCTTGTTCGTACAGAATGACTTCTGTCCACATTACTTCATCAGAACATGTAACCTGCTTTTTGGAAGATATTCTCTAGAGAATAAGAGTAATGTCTTGCAAACTTGTTTGGAAGCCAGACGTAATCAAATGAAAATTTTGTGCGAAACTCCCCCGTTCGCAAAAGCCTTATCTCTCCGACACCGGGGCGAGCAGCTTTCCAAACAAAGGGCTGGTCAGTTGAAATCAGACGCAGATGAATGGTCTGAGGCAAAATTTCATTCCACTGATGTAAAACGCATCTTAGAAGACCTACTGCAAGACGAGTTGCGACAGATATTATCAACAAAAGACACCACACTTAAGTTAGAGGAATATTGTATACGTGTTAGACAGCAAATTGACGACTCCTGTTTTAAAAGCAGACAAAGATGTAAACAAGAAATGAGGAAATGCCGAAAGCTCATACATGACGTCACAGAACGGTTACTCCACATATGTTGGCTGGGACCGGCAAACCGGGAGGAATTACTTGACGTCTCTGCATTTCTTAACGATGAAGAGGACGTGAACAACATCTCCAACACCTGTCACGTGCTCATGTTGACTGAAGACTATTCCAGGTGTCATGATATACTTGGGAAGTTCATCACAGCTCAAAAACGAAAAGATTATAGAAGACTGCTGAAATTAGAATACTATCCAAAAGAACTCCAAGTGAAAAGAGAAGACATCAACCGGCATATCATTGGCGCCGGCGAAGAACTACTTAACATCTCAGATTTAATATTTCTACAAATAGAAGAGAACACTCTTCCTACTCCACTTCAAACTGAATTCTGTCAGATTGTGATAGGCCATCCGGAAGTTGATGCAGTGCCCGAAGATAGACCAACCGTCGTTGTAGATCCACTCGTTTACATCTGTTTCTTGAGGTTCTGGTGCAGCATGAAGATGGACCAAAATATTGAGAAGCTGAAGGCCCGGGATGATATGGCGTGGTGCTGTGGTGTTTGTACCATATCACAGAAATCAGTGGCCCTGAATCTACTGGCGTTTTGTCATTGTCAGCTCGAAGAGTACGAAGGGGCCTTTGAAGCGCTTTGTCGAGCATTCAGAGAGAAACCTGCAAAGTGTTCCACACTTGTGCATATCGCATGTTTGATAAATAATAGACTATTATAGCCATTTGACAAATATAACGACGATAATGCGTAAATGAAGATATTGACATTTGCACGGCAGGTTCACAATATGACGTAGGAAGAAACATCATGATGACGATTGCTGGTGATGATGATGGTGACAGTGAAGTTTACTTTTTATAACCTATGTTTCTCTGGTAACAGAGATTTTTATATCTTGTGAACAGCGTTCATATGGTACCGTGGATTTTATGTTGTATACTTTCTATTCACAGTGTTTTATGTTTAGTCCACCAAGTTCATTGTAACAGTCAGTTTATGCTGACACATAAAGTAACTCTTTGTCACGGGAATACATTACTGACATCAAAAATGCTTGAATCCGGGAATTTGAAAATTTATGTTTTTGTTATGTATGTTATAGTGAAAAGTGAATTCAATAACATTTTTTTTTATGTTAAACAGATTTTTCCAATAAAAAAGTAATCTTTTTGTACTTTTTTGCTGTTTTTTTTTCTTTTGTGAATATTCAATTAGACTCAAATTAACTTACTTTACTGCTTGGACTCTGTGAGGAACGGAAGAAACTATAGAGTTATATGGTAAAATGTACACTGAGACACGATAGATGTTGCTACGCCCTATAATGAAGGTAGGGTTAACTTTATAATATCAGCTATATATAGGATCTTAAGTGAGTTTTCATTGGAATCGAGATTTCATGAAACCAGCTTTGGAAGTATTTCATTAAAAATTTTGCAAGCCTTGGTGAGCATACCTTAAAACTTTGAAACAAGTTACATAATATATCATATTAAATGAAAACAATTTAATCTATGTTTTACTACATAAGTCCGACAGATCACTATCTGACAGGTTTAAAAGTAAAAATGTGGACAACATGAAACGGAAGCTGTCATTTGTTGTGTCATGTTGAATTAGTGATGTAAGGTGATTATCAATATTATGACAACATAATAGATTTCTGATTTGCATAGCCATTAAAAAAACGCACAATGGTATATAACACAAGTGACAAAGGCAGGAAAATATTACACGGGGAAATTCACCGGATAGCAGGCCAATTATGTGACCAAATGAAAATTATTTATCGAAATTGGGAACATGGACACAGCTGTGAAAAAGTTATGATCGTTGTGCTGATAGATTGTAGGTTGGTATAAACCTGATGATAGAGTTTTAATGGATTCGGTAGATAGTGATTTATGATGAAATATTTCTTATTTTGTTTTAAATTAAGTTGATATATATTTGATAAAGTCCTTATATCAATGCAATAATTACGAGTAATACGTAAGATAAACAGGTGTTCCATACATATAATGATAACATGGGGTTCCCAAACATTTAACAAATAAAAATCCAGGAAACAATGGACATATAATTATGGGATACTTCTCCCCAGTATAGTGAGTCAGTGATACCTCTCCCCGGTATAGTGTGTCAGTGATACCTCTCCCCAGTATAGTGAGTCAGTGATACTTCTCCCCAGTATAGTGAGTCAGTGATACCTCTCCCCGGTATAGTGAGTCAGTGATACTTCTCCCCAGTATAGTGAGTCACTGATACTTCTCCCCAGTATAGTGAGTCAGTGATGCCTCTCCCCGGTATAGTGAGTCATTGATGCCTCTCCCCGGTATAGTGAGTCAGTGATGCCTCTCCCCGGTATAGTGAGTCAGTGATGCCTCTCCCCGGTATAGTGAGTCAGTGATACTTCTCCCCAGTATAGTGAGTCAGTGATACTTCTCCCCGGTATAGTGAGTCAGTGATACTTCTCCCCGGTATAGTGAGTCAGTGATACTTCTCCCCGGTATAGTGAGTCAGTGATACTTCTCCCCGGTATAGTGAGTCAGTGATACTTTTCCCCTAGTGTATGAGTCAGTGATACTTCTCCCCTAGTGTAGTGAGTCAGTGATACTTCTCCCCTAGTGTATGAGTCAGTGATACTTCTCCCAAGTGTAGTGAGTCAGTGATACTTTTCCCCTAGTGTATGAGTCAGTGATACTTTTCCCCTAGTGTATGAGTCAATGATACTTTTCCCCTAGTGTATGAGTCAGTGATACTTCTCCCCAGTGTAGTGAGTCAGTGATACTTCTCCCCAGTATAGTGAGTCAGTGATACTTCTCCCCGGTATAGTGAGTCAGTGATACTTTTCCCCTAGTGTATGAGTCAGTGATACTTCTCCCCAGTATAGTGAGTCAGTGATACTTTTCCCCTAGTGTATGAGACAGTGATACTTCTCCCCAGTGTAGTGAGTCAGTGATACTTCTCCCCAGTGTAGTGAGTCAGTGATACTTTTCCCCTAGTGTATGAGTCAGTGATACTTCTCCCCAGTGTAGTGAGTCAGTGATACTTCTCCCCAGTGTAGTGAGTCAGTGATACTTTTCCCAATTGTAGTGAGTCAGTGATACTTTTCCCAAGTATAGTGAGTCAGTGATACTTTCACCCAGTGTAGTGAGTAAGTGATACTTATCACCCAGTGTAGTGAGTCAGTGATACTTTCCCCTAGTGTATGAGTCAGTGATACTTCTCCCCTAGTGTAGTGAGTCAGTGATACTTTTCGCCAGTGTATTGAGTCAGTGATACTTTTCGCCAGTGTAATGAGTCAGTGATACTTTTCGCCAGTGTATTGAGTCAGTGATACTTTTCGCCAGTGTAGTGAGTCAGTGATACTTCTCCCCAGTGTAGTGAGTCAGTGATACTTCTCCCCAGTGTAGTGAGTCAGTGATACTTTTCCCAAGTGTAGTGAGTCAGTGATACTTTTCCCAAGTATAGTGAGTCAGTGATACTTTCACCCAGTGTAGTGAGTAAGTGATAATATCACCCAGTGTAGTGAGTCAGTGATACTTTCCCCTAGTGTATGAGTCAGTGATACTTCTCCCCTAGTGTAGTGAGTCAGTGATACTTTTCGCCAGTGTATTGAGTCAGTGATACTTTTCGCCAGTGTAATGAGTCAGTGATACTTTTCACCAGTGTATTGAGTCAGTGATACTTTTCGCCAGTGTAGTGAGTCAGTGATACTTTTCCCAAGTGTAGTGAGTCAGTGATACTTTCACCCAGAGTAAAGAGTTAGTGAATTTTTCCCTGACGTGACTCAGTGGTTTATGTCCCCTGCAATGAGTCCGTGTTTAATTTTCCCTGTAATGAGTCAGTGGTTTATTTCTCCTCTAATGAGTCAGTGATTTATTTCCCCTGAATGAGTCAGTGTTTTTTTCCTCTTAAAGGAGTCAGTGATTTACTCTGTAATGACTCATTGGTTTATGTCCCCTGAAATGTGTCAGTGATTTCCCCCTTTATAGAGTGAGTGGTTTATGTCTCCTATAATGAGTCAATCATTTATTTCTCTGTGATGAGTCAGTGGTTTATTTCTCATGGAATGAGTCAGTGGTTAATTTCCCTTGTAATGACTCAGTGATTAATTTCTAATGTAATGACTCAGTGGTTAATTTCTCCTGGAATGAGTCAGTTATTTTATTTCCCTTGTAATGAGTCAGTGTTTTATCTCCCCTGTAATGAGTCAGTGGTTTATCTCCCCTGTAATGAGTCAGTGGTTTATCTCCCTTGTAATGAGTCAATGGTTTATCTCCCCTGTAATGAGTCAGTGGCTTATCTCCCCTGTAATGAGTCAGTGGTTTATTTCCCCTGTAATGAGTCAGTGTTTTATCTCCCCTGTAATGAGTCAGTGTTTTATCTCCCCTGTAATGAGTCAGTGTTTTATCTCCCCTGTAATGAGTCAGTGGTTTATCTCCACTGTAATGAGTCAGTGTTTTATCTCCCCTGTAATGTGTTAGTGTTTTATCTCCCCTGTAATGAGTCAGTGGTTTATCTCCCCTGTAATGAGTCAGTGTTTTATCTCCCTTGTAATGAGTTAGTGGTTTATCTCCCCTGTAATGAGTCAGTGGTTTATCTCCCCTGTAATGAGTTAGTGGTTTATCTCCCCTGTAATGAGATAAGGCACATGCTGCCATTGTTAGTACAGATTTTAAATTGAGAGATAAAATATTTCAAAATGCATCCAAAACAGTTATTTTTATAATATTAAGAATACAAAGCCCCTGAATGCAGCAATACTTATAAAATACAAAATCTGAAGCACACAATGTGTATGAGCTATTCTTAATGAAATATGTTTGATATACAACATTGATGTACAGTTTAAACAGTCGTTATATTTTGGGATAGAATGGCGGTTTACACTTTGCATAAAGCAAAATTATCAAGGCAGTTTCAAACTAACAGATTAAAGAAAGGATAAAAACCAGGGGAAAATTAACTTATTTGCCAACATTAAATAGGTTTTGAATTAATTATATATACAATTTCACAAGATTGGGCATGGGATAGAAGTTATTTCCAGATCAGCGACTTAGTCTGTCGTTGTTACTGCATTACCGTCCAGAACCGAACCGTAACAGAGTATGTCCCTCATGCTGTGTCTGTAGGCCCTGAACAACATAGAGTTGATTGTAGTCTATTGCATGTAAAACGTATTGCTTTAAAATTTCTTTCTCGTTTACATTTCCTTAGAACACTAAATTAGAAAATATATTAGAAATAAGATGAAAACAAAAATCCGGTGAATTATTCAAACGTATGCTAGTGTTCTTTTTATCATGTATATATACAAATACATCATTAACGTTAAAATAAGTACCTTGTTGAGAATGTGGCAGCATTTCAAGGACCCAATGCCTCAGTTAATATTGAAAAAAATGAATAAAACAAGAGGCCAAATGGGCCCCTTTCGGTCACCTGGTATTTAATGTTCATCAAGCATACGATCAATGTTCATAACAAATACATTATCACGTGCACCATTGGCATTTAAAGTGGTCACATTCAATCAGTATTAGCAAATCATTTTTAGCCGATTTAGAATCAGTATTAGCCAATTTAGATCAGTATTAACCAATTTAGAATCAGTATTAGCCAATTTAGATCAGTATTAACCAATTTAGAATCAGTATTAGTCAACTTAGATCAGTATTAGCCGATTTAGAATCAGTATTAGCCAACTTAGATCAGTATTAGCCGATTTAGATCAGTATTAGCCAATTTAGATCAGTATTAGCCAATTTAGATCAGTATTAACCACTTTAGATCAGTATTAACCAATTTAGAATCAGTATTAGTCAACTTAGATCAGTATTAGCCGATTTAGAATCAGTATTAGCCAACTTAGATCAGTATTAGCCGATTAAGATCAGTATTAGCCAATTTAGATCAGTATTAGCCAATTTAGATCAGTATTAGCCGATTTAAATAAGTATTAGCCAATTTAGATCAGTATTAGCCAATTAAGAATCAGTATTAGCCAATTTAGAATCAGTATTAGCCAATTAAGAATCAGTATTAGCCAATTTAGATCAGTATTAGCCAATTAAGAATCAGTATTAGCCAATTAAGAATCAGTATTAGCCAATTTAGATCAGTATTAGCCAACTTAGATCAGTATTAACCAATTTAGAATCAGTATTAGCCAACTTAGATCAGTATTAGCCAATTTAGATCAGTATTAACCAACTTAGATCAGTATCAGCCAATTTAGATCAGTATTAACCAATTTAGAATTAGTATTAGCCAACTTAGATCAGTATTAACCAATTTAGAATCAGTATTAGCCAACTTAGATCAGTATTAACCAATTTAGATCAGTATTAACCAATTTAGAATCAGTATTAGCCAACTTAGATCAGTATTAGCCAATTTAGATCAGTATTAACCAACTTAGATCAGTATTAGCCAATTTAGAATCAGTATTAGCCAATTTAGATCAGTATTAGCCAATTTAGATCAGTATTAGCCAATTTAGATCAGTATTAGCCAATTTAGATCAGTATTAGCCAATTTAGATCAGTATTAGCCAATTTAGATCAGTATTAGCCAATTTAGATCAGTATTAGCCAATTTAGAATCAGTATTAGCCAATTAAGAATCAGTATTAGCCAATTTAGAATCAGTATTTGCTAATTTAGATCAGTATTAGCCAATTTAGAATCAGTATTAGCCAATTTAGAATCAGTATTAGCCAATTAAGAATCAGTATTAGCCAACTTAGATCAGTATTAACCAATTTAGAATCAGTATTAGCCAACTTAGATCAGTATTAGCCAATTTAGATCAGTATTAACCAACTTAGATCAGTATCAGCCAATTTAGATCAGTATTAACCAATTTAGAATTAGTATTAGCCAACTTAGATCAGTATTAACCAATTTAGAATCAGTATTAGCCAACTTAGATCAGTATTAACCAATTTAGATCAGTATTAACCAATTTAGAATCAGTATTAGCCAACTTAGATCAGTATTAGCCAATTTAGATCAGTATTAACCAACTTAGATCAGTATTAGCCAATTTAGAATCAGTATTAGCCAATTTAGATCAGTATTAGCCAATTTAGATCAGTATTAGCCAATTTAGATCAGTATTAGCCAATTTAGATAAGTATTAGCCAATTTAGATCAGTATTAGCCAATTTAGATCAGTATTAGCCAATTTAGATCAGTATTAGCCGATTTAGATCAGTATTAGCCAATTTAGATCAGTATTAGCCAATTTAGATCAGTATTAACCAACTTAGATCAGTATCAGCCAATTTAGATCAGTATTAACCAATTTAGAATTAGTATTAGCCAACTTAGATCAGTATTAACCAATTTAGAATCAGTATTAGCCAACTTATATCAGTATTAACCAATTTAGATCAGTATTAACCAATTTAGAATCAGTATTAGCCAACTTAGATCAGTATTAGCCAATTTAGATCAGTATTAACCAACTTAGATCAGTATTAGCCAATTTAGAATCAGTATTAGCCAATTTAGATCAGTATTAGCCAATTTAGATCAGTATTAGCCAATTTAGATCAGTATTAGCCAATTTAGATCAGTATTAGCCAATTTAGATCAGTATTAACCAATTTAGATCAGTATTAGCCAATTTAGATCAGTATTAGCCAATTTAGATCAGTATTAGCCAATTTAGATCAGTATTAGCCAATTTAGATCAGTATTAACCAACTTAGATCAGTATTAGCCAATTTAGAATCAGTATTAGCCAATTTAGATCAGTATTAGCCAATTTAGATCAGTATTAGCCAATTTAGATCAGTATTAGCCAATTTAGATCAGTATTAGCCAATTTAGATCAGTATTAGCCGATTTAGATCAGTATTAGCCAATTTAGATCAGTATTAGCCGATTTAGATCAGTATTAGCCAATTTAGATCAGTATTAGCCAATTTAGATCAGTATTAGCCAATTTAGATCAGTATTAGCCAATTAAGAATCAGTATTTGCTAATTTAGATCAGTATTAGCCAATTTAGATCAGTATTAGCCAATTTAGATCAGTATTAGCCAATTTAGATCAGTATTAGCCAATTTAGATCAGTATTAGCCAATTAAGAATCAGTATTTGCTAATTTAGATCAGTATTAGCCAATTTAGCATATTTTGTCAGGCTTCATCTTAGGAACTCATCAGTCAAACACAATGCTTCTTCACTTTTCGTTAATTAGAAGAAATCGTTTTGACATTTCAACAAATTTGACCCCTGTGACTTTTTCCAAAAATATCTGGCTTTTATTACAGCAAACTAACAGCCAAATACAGTGACGTTTCGTTAGTGGTAATGAAAAGAAGTCGTTCAAAAAGAAAAGTTGATGGTGGACAGACGGACGGGCAGACGGACGGACGACAGACAAACGATGGACGCCGAACCATGACAAAAGCTCATTAGGCCTTCGGGCCAGGTGAGCTTAAATGATAAAGAAACAGGCACAAATACGAAATTTCAACATTGTTGTTGTTCAGGATAAGTTACGTTCTGCATTCCATTCATCAATAAAACCCTTCTAAAACGACGCTGTGTATGGATACTGCAGATAATGTTTGTCATAGATAGATCAAAGGTGAATTCAATTAACTACTAGAATCAGAGAATTAAGGGTATAACTCGTTTGTGATGGAGAGCACTTTTGGACCCTAACAAACGCTTCAACACCACTCAGTGTCTAAAGAATCGGTAAGAAGGATTAAACAGGTTTAGAAAAGGTACACATGTTCTGAAAAAAACTATTATTTTGGAGGAGTTGCATTTTAGATAATAATATACTCTAAAGACGATGATAATTTTGGAAAGTTTGTATTGTTTTATGATTATATACTCTGATGATAATCATTTTGGAGAGACTGTATTTTCTAGAAATGATACACTTGTGCTATGAAGGTAATTATTTTAGAGAGACTGTATTTTCTAGAAGTGATACACCTGTGCTATGAAGGTAATTATTTTGGAGAGACTGTATTTTCTAGAAATGATACACTTGTGCTATGAAGGTAATTATTTTGGAGAGACTGTATTTTCTAGAAATGATACACTTGTGCTATGAAGGTAATTATTTTGGAGAGACTGTATTTTCTAGAAGTGATACACTTGTGCTATGAAGGTAATTATTTTAGAGAGACTGTATTTTCTAGAAGTGATACACCTGTGCTATGAAGGTAATTATTTTGGAGAGACTGTATTTTCTAGAAATGATACACTTGTGCTATGAAGGTAATTATTTTTGAGAGACTGTATTTTCTAGAAATGATACACTTGTGCTATGAAGGTAATTATTTTGGAGAGACTGTATTTTCTAGAAATGATACACCTGTGCTATGAAGGTAATTATTATGGAGAGACTTATTTTCTAGAAATGATACACTTGTGCTATGAAGGTAATTATTATGGAGAGACTGTATTTTCTAGAAATGATACACCTGTGCTATGAAGGTAATTATTTTGGAGAGACTGTATTTTCTAGAAATGATACACCTGTGCTATGAAGGTAATTATTTTGGAGAGACTGTATTTTCTAGAAATGATACACCTGTGCTATGAAGGTAATTATTTTGGAGAGACTGTATTTTCTAGATATGATACACCTGTGCTATGAAGGTAATTATTTTGGAAAGACTGTATTTTCTAGAAGTGATACACCTGTGCTATGAAGGTTATTATTTTGGAGAGACTGTATTTTCTAGAAATGATACACTTGTGCTATGAAGGTAATTATTTTGGAGAGACTGTATTTTCTAGATATGATACACCTGTGCTATGAAGGTAATTATTTTGGAGAGACTGTATTTTCTAGAAATGATACACTTGCGCTATGAAGGTAATTATTTTGGAGAGACTGTATTTTCTAGAAATGATACACCTGTGCTATGAAGGTAATTATTTTGGAGAGACTGTATTTTCTAGAAATGATACACTTGTGCTATGAAGGTAATTATTTTCAAGTTGGTGTATTTGTTAAGATATTTATATGTTTGTAGGTTTAGCGAAAATTTTCGAGACTGGGATGGAGAAGAAACATGATAAATTAAATCTTGGAATTAACATAGATAGAAAATCACACTTGTTGATGACTTTGAAGAAAAGTTCGCCGAATTTAATTAAGATGTCAGTTAAAACTAAAACAATAAATAAAAACTATGAGAGACCTTTCAATCATTCTTACCTGCCTCCTCACATTCCTGCCCTGTGTATCCTGCTGCACAAATGCAGCTGGAGCCAAAGCGTTCTGTTTGACATGTTCCTCCGTTCTTACAAGGCGAAGTGTTACTGGAAGCTGATAATCAGTAGACAAAATGTGAGGAAAGCCAGCCCCAAAATAGCATAAAGCATCTACATGCCAACTGTAATATTAAACCCAACTGAAACATAGGTCTCAAATCATATCACAGTTTTATTTTCGTGAGTGAATTAAATGTCTTAGGAAGCTACAAAGAAGTTGATATGGGTTCAAAGTAGTTTGATACAATTTTTGATGAAATGGTTGAAAAGGCGTGTCGTAAGTGGAAAAGTAGATCTCTTCAATAGTAGGGAATAAGTATAAGATATTTAACAGAGTTATCCCCCTTTGCATAGGTGTTACCAGATTTTTACCAGACAATCGGAAGCAGTTCTCCAGTGGAGAAATGGAATTACGGCCCTGAACTAAACAGATACTACTTGATATCCTAATGAATGAATTATAGTTTTTTTTCCAATTGCATTTAATTGTAGTGTAGATTCAATAAATTTCAAATCAAGAGGTAGGATTGTGTGCCTTGCCTTATTCGGAGGAGGGTGCGCAAACAGTGTTTCAAGATGTGGGATTTTTCACTAGTCGGGACTGTGGTCTGGAATGTACATCAATGATTTTCAAAATCCTGTTTTACATTTATAATATTGACAGCGGAACTTGAATAATATTAAACATTCTAAAAGTGTAGTTTAGTTTCATCTATACAGTAAATATTGAAATATTGGTTTAACCTGAAAAGAATGATTTGAAACGGAGTGGATATTTACACATGACCTCATTATAGCACAAACAATCGTATTAATATTAAAACAAAATAAAAGTAGTTTAAACACACAAGACTGCGTGCGCAACTTAATTTATCATATATGTGTATGTATAAGACATATGTTGAACTTCCGTGAGTGAGAATCATCGGATTTTATTTTCAGCTTAGTTAAGTGTTTGTGTTAATTAAACCTCATAATAAAAGCGCGTGCAGCGATTCTGTAAACAGGTTTCCAAAACAGATGACTGCATAGAAACCCATTTTAAAGATACTAAAGCTGTTTAAACGACGACATCTTAACATTTCAACTCCGGACCGCGCCCGATGATAGGAATTTTGTATATATTGTTCTCATCTGTAAATGTGACCTTACTCTCTTGAACTGAACAAGCTTTACATGGCGGGTGTCGTTCATGAAGCAGAAGACGCTTAGTCTTTCGGAACTTCCAGTCTAATTCTCCTTGTATTTTTTACAGGAGTTTCCTTGTATATCTTTCGTTCATTATTATTTTCCCCTTGTTTTATTGAATATGAGTTTAGATATTCGATATAAGGGACATAACTCTAACAAAAATACACCATTCTTACTTCTTATGTGATCTTTGTTCAACAAGCACCAATATTTTATCATAACTGGTGATACGGGTTTACAAATTTAAGATTTCCAGTAGAGTTATTTGGAACTTCAAAGTCCATCACATATACAGTTCTGAATAAATATCATATTAATCGTTCTGACGGTTAAAACAGAGAATAACTTGTATAATGACGGATACAACAGGGTATAATCTGTATGGTGACGGGAACAACAGGTTATAATCTGTATGGTGACGGGTACAACAGGGTATAATCTGTGTGATGACGGGTACAACAGGGGGTAATCTGTATGGTGACGGATACAACAGGGAGTAATATGTATGGTGACGGGTACAACAGGGTATAATCTGTATGTTGACGGGTACAACAGGGTATAATCTGTATGGGACGGGTACAACAGGATATAATCTGTATGGTGACGGATACAACAGGGAGTAATATGTATGGTGACGGGTACAACAGGGTATAATCTGTATGTTGACGGGTACAACAGGGTATAATCTGTATGGGACGGGTACAACAGGGTATAATCTGTATGGTGACGGATACAACAGGGGGTAATCTGTATGGTGACGGATACAACAGGGAGTAATCTGTATGGTGACGGGTACAACAGAGTATAATCTGTATGTTGACGGGTACAACAGGGTATAATCTGTATGGCGACGGGTACAACAGAGTATAATCTGTATGGTGATGGATACAACAGGGGGTAATCTGTATGGTGACGGATACAACAGGGGGTAATCTGTATGTTGACGGGTACAACAGGATATAATCTGTATGTTGACGGGTACAACAGGGTATAATCTGTATGGTGATGGATACAACAGGGTATAATCTGTATGGTGACGGGTACAACTGAGTATAATCTGTATGGTGACGGATACAACAGGGGGTAATCTGTATGGTGACGGGTGCAACAGGGTATAATCTGTATGGTGACGGGTGCAACAGGGTATAATCTGTATGGTGACGGGTACAACAGGGTATAATCTGTATGGTGACGGGTACAACAGGGTATAATCTGTATGGTGACGGGTACAACAGGGTATAATCTGTATGGTGACGGATACAACAGGGTGTAATCTGTATGGTGACGGGTACACCAGATTTTGTTTACACCAGATAACATTCTCCTAACTTTACATGTCAGCTGGGTGTTTGTTTACATCAGATAACATTCTCCTAACTTTACATGTCAGCTGGGTGTTTGGTTACACCAGATAACATTCTCCTAACTTTACATGTCAGCTGGGTGTTTGTTTACACCAGATAACATTCTCCTAACTTTACATGTCAGCTGGGTGTTTGTTTACACCACATAACATTCTCCTAACTTTACATGTCAGCTGGGTGTTTGTTTACACCAGATAACATTCTCCTAACTTTACATGTCAGCTGGGTGTTTGTTTACACCACATAACATTCTCCTAACTTTACATGTCAGCTGGGTGTTTGTTTACACCAGATAACATTCTCCTAACTTTACATGTCAGCTGGGTGTTTGTTTTACATCAGATAACATTCTCCTACCTTTACATGTCAGCTGGGTGTTTGTTTACACCAGATAACATTCTCCTAACTTTACATGTCAGCTGGGTGTTTGTTTACACCAGATAACATTCTCCTAACTTTACATGTCAGCTGGGTGTTTGTTTACACCAGATAACATTCTCCTAACTTTACATGTCAGCTGGGTGTTTGCTTACACCAGATAACATTCTCCTAACTTTACATTTCGTATTCCATACTGATTTACACATAGAGTCGCAGGAGTGCCAATGTCATGTGTCACGACACACCAGTATGACACTTGCCTGTGTAATTCATTTCTAAAAATTAGTCGTTATGTTGTAATATGCAGAGATCAGTAAGTACGGATACATATACGATAAGGCATAATGGTGATTGCACAAAATGTACAAGGGAAAAACACCTTTCAACAGAAATTTAGAAAATGATAGAGCCAGATAAAAAAATTAAACTACAACGTACAGCTGTTTCGTCCTTATAGGACTCGTCAGTGATACTACATCATACAGCTGTTTCGTCCTTATAGGACTCGTCAGTGATACTACATCATACAGCTGTTTCGTCCTTATAGGACTCGTCAGTGATACTACATCATACAGCTGTTTCGTCTTTATAGGACTCGTCAGTGATGTTATATGATACAGCTGTTTCGTCTTTATAGGACTCGTCAGTGATGTTATATGATACAGCTGTTTCGTCCTTATAGGATGTTGACGAGTTGTTAGCTGGGAGTAAACACAGACGAACATGCTGCTGCCATGCTGTTTATTAGAATGAAAAACGAGGCTACCTCGGTTACATAATCTTGCAGATTGAATACAGATTATTTAGGCGAAACGTAATAGTGTATCAACATAGGACTCGTCAATGATGTTATATGATACAGCTGTTTCGTCCTTATAGGACTCCTCAGTGATGCTACATCATACAGTTGTTCCGTTGTGACGCTAAAAGCCTATATTTCAAAACTTAGGAGGTGACTGAAGAAATTTAGTTAATTTTTGATAATTTCAAAAGAACGTCAAGTATGTTTGTAAGTCTGAATAGTGCACTATTCGAACGACAAACATTATTGTTAGAGACAGACATTGTACATAATTGACACATAACGTAATATTATTCACTACCTGAAGCTTCATGGTTATTACAGATACCTAATCCATATTTTGTTTCCACTATATAAGTAATACGATATGTTATGTTCACCGTAGATGAAGCGGAAGACGCTTTCCCTTCCAGACATCCTGTCTTTTCTCCATGCATGGTATGATTGGTCTTTACATCTTTCTGCTGGAAACAATTCTTCTACTTATTTTATTTACATGCCGGTATTTTGTTTCATCGATCGACGGGGCTCTGACCGCCTTTATCGTTTGAATTCATTTCTTTTAGAAATACCATCAAAACAGCCAGACAGTATATGTCTTTCTATATATCACAAAAGAAAATTAATAGACACACGATATTTAAGAGTCTATCGACTAAATTTGTTTTTATTTTGTATGACAAACATTAATCTAGTTACTAAATTAAGAGGTATATACAGTATGGAAAAAGAATTGTACTAAAACAAAATGAAAATAAATATTGTAACCAACTACAAAATTAATAAGGAAACATATCTTCTTTAAAGTGTTTGCTAAACACAAGATCCCCATCACACTTAAAAAAAAATCCACAAAAAAACAAAAGAACGTGTCATCCAACACTGTATCAGTGTGTTGTTTGGCCTTAATATCTATGTATATGGTTTCATACTCAGAAAAGAAAAATGTACGAACTTGATATAAGAATGATTTTTAAAAAACCCGCTAATTTACGAATAACGTCAAATGTTGCCGATCTCGAAATTAGCTTTTTCTGTCTTGCTGCAGAGCGTTTTTAGAACTTGTCCATGTTGTCGGATCCACTTGTTGGCGACTGTCGAGAAGAAGGGAAAACACACATTAATGTTATCAAAGAATCACACAATGTACAACATTTCACTGTGGCATGTAGGAAATACTTTAAACATAGAGTTTCATTAAATCCAACAGTTTACCAAAGCCAAACGAGCAGCCTATTTACTGTTTGAAAAACAACATAAAATTAACTTTCCTGTTAATTTATTAGGGAGGTATCAATTTTCGAGAATTTATTACATTTTCTAAAATGAAAGCTAGAACCCCCTCCAAAATACCTCAAATCATCGTATTGTTCAAAATGATTTATGTATATCAGGGCCAGTAAATGTTTTCCCACATGTCTGTATTATGATAAATCCATGTAGTTCATTTATGACTGTGATAGTATCGTCACATGAAGTCTGTCTTACTTGTTATACCAACTATTCATTCCACCCCGTAAAACTTGCAACAATAGTTAGAATACATGAATGTTTTTGTACCAACACAAAGCTATAATAATTTCACTTGTCAATTTCAACAATCTGTCTTCCTTTTAAGTATATAGAAACATTATTATACTGAACAATACTGTAGAGTTGTCCTTTTCCTTTGATGATGATTATTCTTTAACAGAAAAAAAAAAATTTAAAAAAAAGTTACTTACTCTATCGATCCTATTTTTTCCCGATTTTATTCAGTCCCCGAAAAAATTCGAAAAGCAGGACCAAGGGCAAAAATATTTACAGTATGTTTTGTTTATTGTAAATACAAATCTACAATTATTCAGAAAAATATTTCAGAAATAAAAGTAAATTTGAGGTAAATACATCAAAAATTTATAACACAAACAAGCTCATCAACACAAAACTAGATAGGTAATCCCTTGTTCAACCATTTCAATAATTTATGATAAGATAAATCGAGGTCATTGTCTTTTAACATGCCATAATACTGAGGTGATTATAAATAGCACAAAAACAGCAGTTCAAAGGTTATGCAAAAAATAAGCGTTCTTTACCACACCAATCACGAAGAGGATTTCAAACCGTCAAAACAAATAATTTTCTGTAATGACTTAAGAACATGTGTAATTGTTGACTATGCAAACAGTAATTTGATAGTACAATGTCTATTAGGAAACCTACAGGTCATTTACAGGTAAATACCTTACCCCATTTGGATCCTAAAAGTACCGGGCAGCCTGCATGCATCATTTTCCTATTTGCAGATCCGTTTGGCAGAGTGTTATACCAAAATACGGCAGATCCCTAGTGACATATTATATATACAACATATCAATAAAATACAGTCATGATAAGATATGTATTTAAGTTACCTTAAACGAAATGTCAAGTCAAATATTGCAATCGCCTTTTGTCCATCAAAACAATTGAAATTGAAACCCCAAAGCCAACATTGATTTTCGGAAATCTTCCACGAGAGAAGTTCAACGAAAATTACAAATGAAGCTGTGTCAAGAAGGACACCAAGAGTGAAAGATCAAGGGAGGTAAGAAGGGGAACCACAGTAAAGAAAGGTATATATAAATAGGTGTTGTGTTGGGAACAGACGATATATTGTGGCCTCTAGGTAAATTTAGTAGAAGTAAGATGTTAGACAGCAAAAAACCATACCAACTCGCCTCACATAAACCCGAAAGGCCGTCCTTAAATCACCCTAGCTGTTGATAGGTAAACAATACAAAACCAGGCCAAATCACCTCGCATATACCGGGAGGCCGTCCTTATATACCCCTAACTGTTGATTGGACTATAAACAATACAAAATAGACCAAATCACCTCACACAAGGAGGCCGTCCTTATATACCCCTAACTGTTGATTGGACTATAAACAATACAAAAACAGACCAAATCACCTCACACAAGGAGGCCGTCCTTATATACCCCTAACTGTTGATAGGTAAACAATACAAAACCAGGCCAAATCACCTCACACAAGGAGGCCGTCCTTATATACCCCTAACTGTTGATTGGACTATAAACAATACAAAAACAGACCAAATCACCTCACACAAGGAGGCCGTCCTTATATACCCCTAACTGTTGATTGGACTATAAACAATACAAAAACAGACCAAATCACCTCACACAAGGAGGCCGTCCTTATATACCCCTAACTATTGATAGGTAAACAATACAAAACCAGGTCCAATCACCTCACACACACAAGGAGGCCGTCCTTATATACCCCTAACTGTTGATAGGTAAACAATACAAAACCAGGCCCAATCACCTCACACACACAAGGAGGCCGTCCTTATATACCCCTAACTGTTGATGGGTAAACAATACAAAACCAGGCCCAATCACCTCACACAAACAAGGAGGCCTCCTTATATACCCCTAACTGTTGATGGGTAAACAATACAAACCAGATCAAATCACCTCACGCACACAAGGAGGCCGTCCTTATATACCCCTAACTGTTGATAGGTAAACAATACAAAACCAGGCCCAATCACCTCACACACACAAGGAGGCCGTCCTTATATACCCCTAACTGTTGATGGGTAAACAATACAAAACCAGGCCCAATCACCTCACACACACAAGGAGGCCGTCCTTATATACCCCTAGCTGTTGATAGGTAAACAATACAAAACCAGGCCCAATCACCTCACACACACAAGGAGGCCGTCCTTATATACCCCTAACTGTTGATAGGTAAACAATACAAAACCAGGCCCAATCACCTCACACACTCAAGGAGGCCGTCCTTATATACCTCTAACTGTTGATGGGTAAACAATACAAAACCAGGCCCAATCACCTCACACAAACAAGGAGGCCGTCCTTATATACCTCTAACTGTTGATGGGTAAACAATACAAACCAGATCAAATCACCTCACGCACACAAGGCCGCCGTCCTTATATACCCCTAACTGTTGATAGGTAAACAATACAAAACCAGGCCCAATCACCTCACACACACAAGGAGGCCGCCGTCCTTATATACCCCTAACTGTTGATGGGTAAACAATACAAAACCAGACCCAATCACCTCACACAAACAAGGAGGCCTCCTTATATACCCCTAACTGTTGATGGGTAAACAATGCAAACCAGATCAAATCACCTCACACACACAAGGAGGCCGTCCTTATATACCCCTAACTGTTGATAGGTAAACAATACAAAACCAGGCCCAATCACCTCACATACACAAGGAGGCCGTCCTTATATACCCCTAACTGTTGATTGGTAAACAATACAAACCAGATCAAATCACCTCACACACACAAGGAGGCCGTCATTATATACCCCTAACTGTTGATAGGTAAACAATACAAAACCAGGCCCAATCACCTCACACACACAAGGAGGCCGTCCTTATATACCCCTAACTGTTGATGGGTAAACAATACAAACCAGATCAAATCACCTCACACACACAAGGAGGCCGTCATTATATACCCCTAACTGTTGATAGGTAAACAATACAAAACCAGGCCCAATCACCTCACACACACAAGGAGGCCGCCGTCCTTATATACCCCTAACTGTTGATGGGTAAACAATACAAAACCAGACCCAATCACCTCACACAAACAAGGAGGCCTCCTTATATACCCCTAACTGTTATGGGTAAACAATGCAAACCAGATCAAATCACCTCACACACACAAGGAGGCCGTCCTTATATACCCCTAACTGTTGATAGGTAAACAATACAAAACCAAGCCCAATCACCTCACACACACAAGGAGGCCGTCCTTATATACCCCTAGCTGTTGATAGGTAAACAATACAAAACCAGGCCCAATCACCTCACACAAACATGGAGGCCTCCTTATATACCCCTAACTGTTGATTGGTAAACAATACAAACCAGATCAAATCACCTCACACACACACAAGGAGGCCGTCCTTATATACCCCTAACTGTTGATAGGTAAACGAAACAAACCAGGCCCAATCACCTCACATACACCGGGAGGCCGTCCTCATATGGCATTACTGTTGATATGATTTAAACAATATATAACCAGGCAAAATAAATAAATTATTCCTCGGAATGGCAATGATCATCTTTAGTAATATGATTTGTGTTATATAGAATCTTCATGTGAATATCTTTGTGCAAACTTATGATAAATTTTGTCTCCCATTAACAGTACCCTGATAAAAGCAAAGCCATTTCAGGTAAAGCTATTGTATGAAGTGCTGTTATACATAGATTTTTTGGACGTAGAAGTGTCCTTTGGAGATAAATCGATCTATAAATGAGACATGGAAAATATCAAACATTACCTCAGTTACTGGGACACGTGCCTTTAACAGCGGAAACACGGTGGCGCCACCTGCTGTCACAGAACTTAACTGCAGAGAAATTGACATCATAAAGCAACGACTTTTCAAAGAACGCCCCGCAATCTTATTTCGTTTTATCATTTTCACTCCTTTTCTACTGACGTAAGGCAAAATATCGTTTTTCAAAGTATTAATTCGCATTTCATTAAACTATATCTGTACTAAATATTGTAGATAAAAACAATATTTTGTGTGATTAATATTAAACAATTCATGTAGATAGAAGCTCCCTCATTCAAAGCAATAACAGCTGGTTTATCAAAGTATTTAGATTAATGTTTTAATCTTGATCTTCAACTCTGGAATATTTAACTTAATCCTAACATTTTCAGGCCAGAGATAAGCTGGTTCGGTGTAGAAGAATTCAAAGCCTGATATAAAGAATGAAATGTTTTAATTTTATCTTGTAATATCTTTATATGGTAAAACAGATCTCTGAATATATTCTGAGCGTAATGATGATTCAATATGAAAATTAAACTGTTTCTTGAATGATTGGTGTGGTGACCTAGTGTGAATGATTGGTGTGGTGACCTAGTGTGAATGATTGATGTGGTGACCTAGTGTGAATGATTGGTGTGGTGACCCAGTGTGAGTGATTGGTGTAGTGACCCAGTGTGAATGATTGGTGTAGTGACCCAGTGTGAATGATTGGTGTAGTGACCCAGTGTGAATGATTGGTGTAGTGACCCAGTGTGAATGATTGGTGTAGTGACACAGTGTGAATAATTGGTGTGGTGACCCAGTGTGAATGATTGGTGTAGTGACCCAGTGTGAATGATTGGTGTAGTGACCCAGTGTGAATGATTGGTGTAGTGACCCAGTGTGAATGATTGGTGTAGTGACCCAGTGTGAATGATTGGTGTAGTGACCCAGTGTGAATGATTGGTGTAGTGACCCAGTGTGAATGATTGGTGTAGTGACCCAGTGTGAATGATTGGTGTAGTGACCCAGTGTGAGTGATTGGTGTGGTGACCCAGTGTGAATGATTGGTGTAGTGACCCAGTGTGAGTGATTGGTGTAGTGACCCAGTGTGAGTGATTGGTGTAGTGACCCAGTGTGAATGATTGGTGTAGTGACCCAGTGTGAATGATTGGTGTAGTGACCCAGTGTGAATGATTGGTGTAGTGACCCAGTGTGAATGATTGGTGTAGTGACCCAGTGTGAATGATTGGTGTTGTGACCCAGTGTTAGTGATTGGTGTGGTGACCCAGTGTGAATGATTGGTGTAGTGACCCAGTGTGAATGATTGGTGTAGTGACCCAGTGTGAATGATTGGTGTAGTGATACAGTGTGAATGATTGGTGTAGTGACCTAGTGTGAATGATTGGTGTAGTGACCCAGTGTGAGTGATTGGTGTAGTGACCCAGTGTGAATGATTGGTGTAGTGACCCAGTGTGAATGATTGGTGTAGTGACCCAGTGTGAATGATTGGTGTTGTGACCCAGTGTGAATGATTGGTGTAGTGACCCAGTGTGAGTGATTGGTGTAGTGACCCAGTGTGAATGATTGAGTGTGGTGACCCAGTGTGAATGATTGGTGGAGTGACCCAGTGTGAATGATCGGTGTTGTGACCCAGTGTGATTGATTGGTGTGACCCATTGGTGTGTGAATGATTGGTGTGGTGACCCAGTGTGAATGATTGGTGTAGTGACCCAGTGTGAATGATTGGTGTAGTGACCCAGTGTGAATGATTGGTGTAGTGACCCAGTGTGAATGATTGGTGTAGTGACCCAGTGTGAGTGATTGGTGTAGTGACCCAGTGTGAATGATTGGTGTAGTGACCCAGTGTGAATGATTGGTGTAGTGACCCAGTGTGAATGATTGGTGTAGTGACCCAGTGTGAATGATTGGTGTAGTGACCCAGTGTGAATGATTGGTGTAGTGACCCAGTGTGAATGATTGGTGTAGTGACCCAGTGTGAATGATTGGTGTAGTGACCCAGTGTGAATGATTGGTGTAGTGACCCAGTGTGACCCATGATTGGTGTAGTGACCCAGTGTGAATGATTGGTGTAGTGACCCAGTGTGAATGATTAGTGTAGTGACCCAGTGTGAATGATTGGTGTACTGACCCAGTGTGAATGATTGGTGTAGTGACCCAGTGTGAATGATTGGTGTAGTGACCCAGTGTGAATGATTGGTGTAGTGACCCAGTGTGAATGATTGGTGTAGTGACCCAGTGTGAATGATTGGTGTAGTGACCCAGTGTGAATGATTGGTGTAGTGACCCAGTGTGAATGATTGGTGTAGTGACCCAGTGTGAATGATTGGTGTAGTGACCCAGTGTGAATGATTGGTGTAGTGACCCAGTGTGAATGATTGGTGTAGTGACCCAGTGTGAATGATTGGTGTAGTGATACAGTGTGAATGATTGGTGTAGTGACCCAGTGTGAATGATTGGTGTAGTGACCCAGTGTGAATGATTGGTGTAGTGACCCAGTGTGAATGATTGGTGTAGTGACCCAGTGTGAATGATTGGTGTAGTGACCCAGTGTGAGTGATTGGTATAGTGACCCAGTGTGAATGATTGGTGTAGTGACCCAGTGTGAATGATTGGTGTAGTGACCCAGTGTGAATGATTGGTGTAGTGACCCAGTGTGAATGATTGGTGTAGTGACCCAGTGTGAATGATTGGTGTAGTGACCCAGTGTGAATGATTGGTGTAGTGATCCAGTGTGAATGATTGGTGTAGTGACCCAGTGTGAATGATTGGTGTAGTGACCCAGTGTGAATGATTGGTGTAGTGACCCAGTGTGAATGATTGGTGTTGTGACCCAGTGTTAGTGATTGGTGTGGTGACCCAGTGTGAGTGATTGGTGTAGTGACCCAGTGTGAATGATTGATGTAGTGATACAGTGTGAATGATTGGTGTAGTGACCCAGTGTGAATGATTGGTGTAGTGACCCAGTGTGAATGATTGGTGTAGTGACCCAGTGTGATGACTAAATAGGCAAACATCTAGTAAAGTCACTTTTTTTGGCGGCTTAAATCTTCGTGGTTTTACCGAACGTATGCAGAAAGACGGACATGTTTTTCACTGAAATTTTAAATGGATGGGAAATTTAATTACACTGTTCCATTATTTTCTCGAAAACAACCACTGAACAGTTTAGGAAATGACATCTACCACAAATTTTCCATTTGATATAGTTTATCTTAAAGTAATATGCATGATATATATACTCACATAAAACATCCACGTGGCTATTCTGTCACCAGAATCGGTGACTTCCGCTACCTCAGGAATTCCATTGCTAACCCACAAAGGTTTACCCTATAAAGATGTCGTGATAATTCTGATTTAAGAATGCTATTTTTTCATTTTTTAAAATTTATATAAAAGTAGAAACCAACGAAGTAAGTATAATCAGGTAACATGCTATGCAGCTAGAAGTATTTCAGGAAACGTTTTAATAAACCGACGGCCGTTCTCAACGTAAACAAATGTTATTCTGGTAGAAAACCTTGACTATGTACATTAGATCTAGCATCTCTGTATTATGTAAACTTCTTCACAGAAGTGATGAGAAGAGGAGAGGAACAGTCACAAATATAATGGAATGGTACACATCTTATGTTCATTGAAACATCTGAGTATGAAGGACATTTATCATAAAAACATCTGAGTATGAAAGAGATTTATCATAAAACATCTGAGTATGAAGGAGATTTATCATAAAACATTTGAGTATGAAGGAGATTTATCATAAAACATCTGAGTATGAAGGAGATTTATCATAAAACATCTGAGTATGAAGGACATTTATCATAAAACATCTGAGTATGAAGGAGATTTATCATAAAACATCCGAGTATGAAGGAGATTTATCATAAAACATCTGAGTATGAAGGAGATTTATCATAAAACATCTGAGTATGAAGGAGATTTATCATAAAACATCTGAGTATGAAAGAGATTTACATCCGAGTATGAAGGAGATTTATCATAAAACATCTGAGTATGAAGGAGATTTATCATAAAACATCCGAGTATGAATGAGATTTATCATAAAACATCTGAGTATGAAGGAGATTTATCATAAAACATCTGAGTATGAAGGATATCCTTTCAGTGACATGTATACATTAACTACATTAACAGATGGTTTAAAATGAAACATTTTTGCAATTTTTATTTAATACAATGCGTTTATCTACAGATGAATATTTGAAATGTATTGATGAAACAGATCATGATGCTGAATTAATTAAATAATTGATTAACTAGTTTGTTATGTTATACTGAGGGGATTTATGTGTATATTTTAATGATACAAGGGTGAAACAGATAAACTTTCGAGAAAGAAAAAGTGAAATAGGATAATATTCGAAACACTTACTAAGTGATCGTTATGAGGACCGTATTCCCCGCTCACTCCATAATTAATCACCTAAAAGGGCAAATTACATTGTAAAAGTTTCACTATAAAAATAAACAGTCCTAATTAGACTGGGTGCGCTATCTTGGGTGATGTGAGATCATTATTGCCAAAAATTGTTAATTAATGTCACATGTATTAAATTATTCAAGCATATTGATGAAGCCGACCGATTTTCTAATTACTATCAGTTTTCAGATATTGGATGCAGCACAGATGTAAATAAATTAAAAACAACAACGAGATACCGACATGTCAACAAAATCTTGATTCAAATTCCAAACCGATGGGGCGATGACAAACTATGACAAAAAATACATGGAGACCCCATGGAAAAGTCAAAAGAAAATCAGACCAGGTGTTCCGAAAGGGCAAGTAGTTTATAGCAATCCGTAGCATTTTGTTACTAACTTGGTATCGTTCCACGCTGCTAAGATAATCGCGGAAGGTTGTGTCAAGCCCTGTGACGATGGCTATACGCCTGTTAAGACGAAGCAACGTTGGGTGGTCAGTATCTTTCAGCCAAGCTCTGAAGAAGCACAGGTTAAGTAAGTATTATTTCAATCGCCTCATATCAGATGTAAGATAAATAGAAGGTTGTGATTGTAGGATTTAAAAAAATAGAATAAAACTGCTACAAATACCTTCAAAATGATTTCTAAATAGGGACCAAAGTAAGTTTGATGATTTCCGCGGGAAAAAAATCCTTTATATTTGTCCAAACGTTTTGTTGAGTTACCGAGTAATACAGAATACTCTGAACATTTGATAAAGGAATGGCAACAATATTATAAGTTACAAATACAAAGATTGTACAAAAGACACAAGTTAATACTAATAAAGATTGTACAAAAGACACACAAGTTAATACTAATAAAGATTAATACAAAAGACACAAGTTAATACTAATAAAGATTGTACAAAAGACACACAAGTTAATACTAATAAAGATTGTACAAAAGACACAAGTTATACTAATAAAGATTGTACAAAAGACACAAGTTAATACTAATAAAGATTACAAAAGACACACAAGTTAATACTAAAAAGACACAAGTTAATACACAAGTTAATACTAAAGATTGTACAAAAGACACAAGTTAATACTAATAAAGATTGTACAAAAGACACAAGTTAATACTAATAAAGATTGTACAAAAACACAAGTTAAGACATAAAGTTAATACTAATAAAGATTGTACAAAAGACACAAGTTAATACTAATAAAGACAAAAGACACACAAGTTAATACTAATAAAGATTGTAGTTAATACTAATAAAGACAAAAGACACAAGTTAATACAAAAGACACAATAAAAGATACAAAAGACACACAAGTTAATACTAATAAAGATTGTACAAAAAACACAAGTTAATACTAATAAAGATTGTACAAAAGACACAAGTTAATACTAATAAAGATTGTACAAAAGACACACAAGTTAATACTAATAAAGATTGTACAAAAGACACACAAGTTAATACTAATAAAGATTGTACAAAAGACACACAAGTTAATACTAATAAAGATTTTACAAAAGACACAAGTTAATACTAATAAAGATTGTACAAAAGACACAAGTTAATACTAATAAAGATTGTACAAAAGACACACAAGTTAATACTAATAAAGATTGTACAAAAGACACAAGTTAATACTAATAAAGATTGTACAAAAGACACAAGATAATACTAATAAAGATTGTACAAAAGACACAAGTTAATACTAATAAAGATTGTACAAAAGACACAAGTTAATACTAATAAAGATTAATACAAAAGACACACAAGTTAATACTAATAAAGATTGTACAAAAGACACACAAGTTAATACTAATAAAGATTGTACAAAAGACACAAGTTAATACTAATAAAGATTGTACAAAAGACACAAGTTAATACTAATAAAGATTGTACAAAAGACACACAAGTTAATACTAATAAAGATTGTACAAAAGACACACAAGTTAATTAATAAAGATTGTACAAAAGACACAAGTTAATACTAATAAAGATTGTACAAAAGACACACAAGTTAATACTAATAAAGATTGTACAAAAGACACAAGTTAATACTAATAAAGATTGTACAAAAGACACACAAGTTAATACTAATAAAGATTGTACAAAAGACACAAGTTAATACTAATAAAGATTGTACAAAAGACACACAAGTTAATACTAATAAAGATTGTACAAAAGACACACAAGTTAATACTAATAAAGATTGTACAAAAGACACAAGTTAATACTAATAAAGATGTACAAAAGACACACAAGTTAATACAAAAGTACACACAAGTTAATACTAATAAAGATTGTACAAAAGACACAAGTTAATACTAATAAAGATTGTACAAAAGACACACAATTAATACTAATAAAGATTGTACAAAAGACACAAGTTAATACTAATAAAGATTGTACAAAAGACACAAGTTAATACTAATAAAGATTGTACAAAAGACACAAGTTAATACTAATAATACAAAAGATTGTACAAAAGACACAAGTTAATACTAATAAAGATTGTACAAAAGACACAAGTTAATACTAATAAAGATTGTACAAAAGACAAAAGACACAAGTTAATACTAATAAAGATTGTACAAAAGACACAAGTTAATACTAATAAAGATTGTACAAAAGACACACAAGTTAATACTAATAAAGATTGTACAAAAGACACAAGTTAATACTAATAAAGATACAAAAGACACAAGTACTAATAAAGAGTACAAAAGACACAAGTTAATACTAATAAAGATTGTACAAAAGACACACAAGTTAATACTAATAAAGATTGTACAAAAGACACACAAGTTAATACTAATAAAGATTGTACAAAAGACACACAAGTTAATACTAATAAAGATTGTACAAAAGACACAAGTTAATACTAATAAAGATTTTACAAAAGTCACACAAGTTAATACTAATAAAGATTGTACAAAAGACACACAAGTTAATACTAATAAAGATTGTACAAAAGACACACAAGTTAATACTAATAAAGATTGTACAAAAGACACACAAGTTAATACTAATAAAGATTGTACAAAAGACACACAAGTTAATACTAATAAAGATTGTACAAAAGACACAAGTTAATACTAATAAAGATTGTACAAAAGACACACAAGTTAATACTAATAAAGATTGTACAAAAGACACACAAGTTAATACTAATAAAGATTGTACAAAAGACACACAAGTTAATACTAATAAAGATTGTACAAAAGACACAAGTTAATACTAATAAAGATTGTACAAAAGACACACAAGTTAATACTAATAAAGATTGTACAAAAGACACACAAGTTAATACTAATAAAGATTGTACAAAAGACACAAGTTAATACTAATAAAGATTGTACAAAAGACACAAGTTAATACCTTTAATACAAAGATTGTACAAAAGACACACAAGTTAATACTAATAAAGATTGTACAAAAGACACACAAGTTACAAAAGACACAAGTTAATACTAATAAAGATTGTACAAAGTTAAATACTAAAAGATAAAGATTGTACAAAAGACACAAGTTAATACTAATACAAGATGTACAAAAGACACAAGTTAATACTAATAAAGATTGTACAAAAGACACACAAGTTAATACTAATAAAGATTGTACAAAAGACACAAGTTAATACTAATAAAGATTGTACAAAAGACACACAAGTTAATACTAATAAAGATTGTACAAAAGACACAAGTTAATACTAATAAAGATTGTACAAAAGACACAAGTTAATACTAATAAAGAGTACAAAAGACACAAGTTAATACTAATAAAGATTGTACAAAAGACACAAGTTAATACTAATAAAGATTGTACAAAAGACACAAGTTAATACTAATAAAGATTGTACAAAAGACACAAGTTAATACTAATAAAGATTGTACAAAAGACACAATTTAATACTAATAAAGATTGTACAAAAGACACAAGTTAATACTAATAAAGATTGTACAAAAGACACACAAGTTAATACTAATAAAGATTGTACAAAAGACTAATAAAGATTGTACAAAAGACACAAGTTAATACTAATAAAGATTGTACAAAAGACACAAGTTAATACTAATAAAGAGTACAAAAGACACAAGTTAATACTAATAAAGATTGTACAAAAGACACAAGTTAATACTAATAAAGATTGTACAAAAGACACACAAGTTAATACTAATAAAGATTGTACAAAAGACACAAGTTAATACTAATAAAGATTGTACAAAAGACACAAGTTAATACTAATAAAGATTGTACAAAAGACACACAAGTTAATACTAATAAAGATAGTACAAAAGACACACAAGTTAATACTAATAAAGATAGTACAAAAGACACACAAGTTAATACTAATAAAGATTGTACAAAAGACACACAAGTTAATACTAATAAAGATTGTACAAAAGACACAAGTTAATACTAATAAAGATTGTACAAAAGACACAAGTTAATACTAATAAAGATTGTACAAAAGACACACAAGTTAATACTAATAAAGATTGTACAAAAGACACAAGTTAATACTAATAAAGATTGTACAAAAGACACAAGTTAATACTAATAAAGATTGTACAAAAGACACACAAGTTAATACTAATAAAGATTGTACAAAAGACACAAGTTAATAGTAATAAAGATTGTACAAAAGACACACAAGTTAATACTAATAAAGATTGTACTAAAGACACAAGTTAATACTAATAAAGATTGTACAAAAGACACACACAAGTTAATACTAATAAAGATTGTACAAAAGACACAAGTTAATACTAATAAAGAGACAAAAGACACAAGTTAATACTAATACAAGTTAATATGTAATAAAGATTGTACAAAAGACACACAAGTTAATACACAAGTTAATACTAATAAAGATTGTACAAAAGACACACAAGTTAATACTAATAAAGATTGTACAAAAGACACACAAGTTAATACTAATAAAGATTGTACAAAAGACACACAAGTTAATACTAATAAAGATTGTACAAAAGACACACAAGTTAATACTAATAAAGATTGTACAAAAGACACACAAGTTAATACTAATAAAGATTGTACAAAAGTCACACAAGTTAATACTAATAAAGATTGTACAAAAGACACACAAGTTAATACTAATAAAGATTGTACAAAAGACACACAAGTTAATACTAATAAAGATTGTACAAAAGACACAAGTTAATACTAATAAAGATAAAGACACACAAGTTAATACTAATAAAGATTGTACAAAAGACACAAGTTAATACTAATAAAGATTGTACAAAAGACACAAGTTAATACTAATAAAGATAGTACAAAAGACACACAAGTTAATACTAATAGATACAAAAGACACAAGATAATGTACAAAAGACACACAAGTTAATACTAATAAAGATTGTACAAAAGACACAAGTTAATACTAATAAAGATTGTACAAAAGACACAAGTTAATACTAATAAAGATTGTACAAAAGACACAAGTTAATACTAATAAAGATTGTACAAAAGACACAAGTTAATACTAATAAAGATTGTACAAAAGACACAAGTTAATACTAATAAAGATTACAAAAGACACACAAGTTAATACTAATAAAGAGACACACAAGTTAATACTAATAAAGATTGTACAAAAGACACACAAGTTAATACTAATAAAGATTGTACAAAAGACACAAGTTAATACTAATAAAGATTGTACAAAAGACACACAAGTTAATACTAATAAAGATTGTACAAAAGACACAACAAGTACACAAGTTAATACTAATAAAGATTGTACAAAAGACACACAAGTTAATAAGATTGTACAAAAGACACACAAGTTAATACTAAAAAGACACACAAGTTAATACTAATAAAGATTGTACAAAAGACACAAGTTAATACTAATAAAGATTGTACAAAAGACACAAATTAATAGTAATAAAGATTGTACAAAAGACACACAAGTTAATACTAATAAAGATTGTACAAAAGAGTTAATACTAATAAAGAGACAAAAGACACAAGTTAATACTAATAAAGATTGTACAAAAGACACAAGTTAATACTAATAAAGATTGTACAAAAGACACAAGTTAATACTAATAAAGATACAAAAGACACAAGTTAATACTGATAAAGATTGTACAAAAGACACACAAGTTAATACTAATAAAGATTGTACAAAAGACACAAGTTAATATTAATAAAGATTGTACAAAAGACACACAAGTTAATACTAATAAAGATAGTACAAAAGACACACAAGTTAATACTAATAAAGATTGTACAAAAGACACACAAGTTAATACTAATAAAGATAGTACAAAAGACACAAGTTAATACTGATAAAGATAGTACAAAAGACACAAGTTAATACTAATAAAGATTGTACAAAAGACACACAAGTTAATACTAATAAAGATTGTACAAAAGACACAAGTTAATACTAATAAAGATTGTACAAAAGACACAAGTTAATAGTACCTTTAATAAAGATTGTACAAAAGACACACAAGTTAATAGCACCTTTTGATACAAAGATTGTACAAAAGACACACAAGTTAATAGCACCTTTTGATAATTAGATAAATTTCGCAATTTTCATACATCCGATGATTATAGAATAGCGTCAAGTACTTGATGTATTTTCTGAACCGTGTCACTATTCGAGTGAATTGGAACGTGGCAAGTAGGTCACGGCAAACCTCGGGGACTTAAAGTCCACCAGCAGTGTCTACCACTTATAAAAAGCATTATAATGCACCAGCATACTTACGTCTGACTGACTCGTGTGTTGGCCATGACGTGCAGTCCACGTCCAGAATAAATTTTTGAAAATGTGAACTGAAAACAAATTAACTACGTTTAAACCGATAATCATCAATACGATGTTTGTTTTAAAATTATAAATGACTAAAATGAATGATTTTATTTATTATTTTGAAAATGACTGATAAGTAATTCACTGATTTCAGGAAGATAATTGTAATCGGTTAAAAAGAAACAAATGAAATAGAATATAAAACTTACGGACTTTTCTCCGGCTGTACGTAAAAATTCAATCTCACTTTTAGAAATGATATTGTGGTAGATGACAATGATAGGTTTTAAGTGAACAATTTCTGCTTGAATCATGTCAAATAAAATCCGTGTTTTCTTCAAGAAACACTTTAATTTGGCTTGCATTTTCGTGGACTGAAATAAATGAACATAACAAATTAAACACCATATGTCTTCAATACTATTTCAGCAATATTTCCCCATATAAATTATGCATATCTATGCTCTGCTGCAGAAGTAGATTTAAGCATTGAGTGATCTGTAGATTGTATCTATTGTCCATACAGATGTTGAAGATTCCAACACTAACATAAGGGGGATATCATGAACGCTTACAATATTATCAACAATTTTTCATGATAGCAAAGTCACCACTGGGATATTTGACACTCATATAGGACCTAGAACGAGAGGCAACTCACAAAACCCACTGAAAAAAAAATACTGCAGGTTGGATATCCGCAAATACTCGATTGCATCCGGCATTGTCGGTGTGTGGAACAACTTAATGGACTCGGTTGTATATATATATATATATATATATATATATTATAATGTATGTATATATAATATTATAATAAACCATTATGATAATTATGATATAGATAACTACACTTCCGGTATTAATTTTAAATAATTTCATTTGCCCGTCACCATCCATGATCACAACACTAGACAGTCATTACAATAACGAAACTAAAATTAGAACTGGTTCCGTTGTATTGTGACGTCATAATACTTTTGCCGGTCATTCCATATTTTAACTGTTCATATATTGGTTTTACTCCAACACATAAGATGAAACTCTCGTTCCATATATATTTTTTACAAATATTGTTTTCTGAATATATGACGTTATGTTGGTTAACAATTGGAGATATAAATATACCTTCAATGGTCCACGACACAGCGCCTCATATGTAGTCTGGTATTTGTCGGTAGGCTTTGGAGGACGTAAGTCATCACGGGGTGTTCCTGAGGGCAGTGCAGCTGTGCGGGTTTTATAAAATTTGTAATTGCTTCCTCTTTCAGTTGGATCTACACAAAGTGAAATAAAACTACAGTGATCTCCGGCAGCCGTGGTGATAACACAACAAACAATTTTAACAAAAGTGGAGACAACTGGAAGATTTTTATCATAAATAAAGCAGGACAATTTTTTTTATAAGGAGTGAGTATTTATAAAGATTAATTAGTTAAATAGTTCAACATCACTTTCAGCAAATTTGCTCTTAAAATAATGCGATACTTCAATATAATTTAGAGATACACTTGTGAAACACCAGGTTCAATGACATATTGTTCCTCGGTGTCAGTCTTCTTTTAAGAGAGAGAGAGAGAGAGAGAGAGAGAGAGAGAGAGAGAGAGAGCAACAAAACTTTAGCTTGAACTTGAATATGGATGTCCTTATTTGATTTTGTTTCCATTATGGAATATAGACTCGACACATATATAATGTAGACAAAGTTAGAATATACACAATTATACAATAAAGACACAGACAGAATATAGATGCAGATAGAATATAGACACAGATAGAATATAGACACAGTTAGAATATAGACACAGACAGAATATAGACACAGAAAGAATATAGACACAGTTAGAATATAGACACATATAGAATATAGACACAGTTAGTATATAGACACAGATAGAATATAGACACAGACAGAATATAGACACAGATAGAATATAGACACAGACAGAATATAGACACATATAGAATATAGACACATATAGAATATAGACACAGACAGAATATAGACACAGAAAGAATATAGACACAGTTAGAATATAGACACAGACAGAATATAGACACAGATAGAAAATAGACACAGACAGAATATAGACACAGTTAGAATATAGACACAGATAGAATATAGACACAGTTAGTATATAGACACAGATAGAATATAGACACAGATAGAATATAGACACAGTTAGAATATAGACACAGACAGAATATAGACACAGATAGAATATAGACACAGATAGAATATAGACACAGATAGAATATAGACACAGACAGAATATAGACACAGACAGAATATAGACACAGATATAGACACAATATAGACACAGAATATAGACACAGATAGAATATAGACACAGATAGAATATAGACACAGATATGATATAGACACAGACAGAATATAGACACAGACAGAATATAGACACAGATAGAATATAGACACCTAATATAGACACAGACAGAATATAGACACTGATAGAATATAGACAAAGACAGAATATAGACACAGACAGAATATAGACACAGTTAGTATATAGACACAGACAGAATATAGACACAGTTAGTATATAGACACAGATAGAATATAGACACAGACAGAATATAGACACAGACAGAATATAGACACAGATAGACAATAGACACAGATATGATATAGACACAGACAGAATATAGACACTGATAGAATATAGACACAGATAGAATATAGACACAGATAGAATATAGATAGATAGAATATAGACACAGATAGAATATAGACACAGATAGAATATAGACACAGTTAGAGTATAGACACAGATAGAATATAGACACTGATAGAATATAGACACAGATAGAATATAGACACAGATAGAATATAGAAACAGACAGAATATAGACACAGACAGAATATAGAAACAGACAGAATACAGACACATATATGATATAGACACAGACAGAATATAGACACAGATAGAAAATAGACACAGTTAGTATATAGACACAGACAGAATATAGAAACAGATAGAATATATAGAATATAGACACAAAGACACAGATAGAATATAGATGCAGATAGAATATTGACACAGACAGAATATAGACACAGATAGAACATAGACACAGGCAGAATATAGACACAGTTAGAATATAGACACAGATAGAATAGAATATAGACACATATAGAATATAGACACAGTTAGAATATAGACACAGATAGAATATAGACACAGAAGAATATAGACACAGATAGAATATAGACACACAGAATATAGAATATATAGATATAGACACAGAATATAGACACAGTTAGAATATAGACACAGATAGAATATAGACACAATTAGAATATAGACACATATAGAATATAGACACAGTTAGAATATAGACACAGACAGAATATAAACACAGATAGAATATAGACACAGTTAGAATATAGACACAGATAGAATATAGACACATATAGGGTATAGACACAGTTAGTATATAGATACAGTTAGAATATAGGCCTGATAGAATATAGATACTGACAGAATATAGACACAGTTAGAATATAGACACATATAGAATATAGAATATAGACACAGATAGAATATAGACACATATAGACACAGATAGAATATAGACACAGATAGAATATAGACACAGATAGAATATAGACACAGATAGAATATAGACACAGATAGAATATAGACACAGACAGAATATAGACACAGACAGAATATAGACACAGATAGAATATAGACACAGATAGAATATAGACACAGTTAGAATATAGACACATATAGAATATAGACACAGATAGACAATAGACACAGATATTCACAGACAGAATATAGACACAGTTAGAATATAGACACAGTTAGAATATAGACACAGATAGAATATAGACACAGTTAGAATATAGACACAGATATGATATAGACACAGACAGAATATAGACACAGATATGATGTAGACACAGACAGAATATAGACACAGATAGAATATAGACACAGATAGAATAAAGACACAGACAGAATATAGACACAGACAGAATATAGACACAGATAGAATATAGACACAGATAGAATATAGACACAGTTAGAATATAGACACAGACAGAATATAGACACAGATAGAATATAGACACAGATAGAATATAGACACAGATAGACAATAGACACAGACAGAATATAGACACAGACAGAATATAGACACTGATGAATATAGACACAGACAGAATATAGACACAGACAGAATATAGACACAGATAGAATATAGACACAGATAGAATATAGACACAGTTAGTACATAGACACAGTTAGAATATAGACACATAATATAGACACAGATAGAATATAGAATATAGACACAGATAGAATATAGACACAGATAGAATATAGACACAGTTAGAATATATATACACACAGACACAGTTAAAATATAGAATATAGACACACAGAATATAGACACAGATAGAATATAGACACAGATAGAATATAGACACAGATAGAATATAGACACATATAGACACATAGAATATAGACACAGATAGAATATAGAATATATACACAGACAGAATACAGATATATAAACACAGATAGAATATAGACACAGAGAGAATATAGACACAGATAGAATATAGACACAGATAGAATATAGACACAGTTAGAATATAGACACAGATAGAATATAGACACAGATAGAATATAGACACAGATAGAATATAGACACAGACAGAATATAGAATGTAGACACATAGAATATAGACACAGTTAGAATATAGACACATATAGAATATAGACACAGACAGAATATAGACACAGAGAGAATATAGAAACAGACAGAATATAGACACAGATATGATATAGACACAGACAGAATATAGACACAGATAGAATATAGACACAGACAGAATATAGACAAATATAGTATATAGACACAGACAGAATATAGACACAGATAGAATATAGACACAGACAGAATATAGACACAGATAGAATATACACACAGACAGAATATAGACACAGATAGAATATAGACACAGTACACAGATAGAATATAGAATATAGACACAGAATATAGAATATAGATACAGACATAATATAGACAAAGATAGAATATAGACACAGATAGAATAAAGACACAGACAGAATATAGACACAGATAGAATATAGACACCGAATATAGACACAGACAGAATATAGACACTGATAAAATATAGACACAGACAGAATATAGACACTGATAGAATATAGTTCCTCTGTCAATGACATATTTTGTATGTTTGACCTTATTTACGTCCGTGATGCTGACATAGACCTTTCTTAAGGGTTTAACATTAGATCATAATTACATGGAATACTAGGTATGATATTTGCAGAAAATGAATGTTTATGTCTACGTCTATATTTAAAGACGAAATGCAAGTCATATGCTCTTTTCGTTCAATCTCGTACAGTGATAAAGAAAACAACATCGCTAGGTTTAGAAATCAGATGTCTTATCTCAGAACTAAATGTAAATGAATACGACCTAGATCTTAGAATCATAACAAACCATACCTAATTTTTCTAGAACTTCAACTGCTTTCCATGGCATTCCAGCCTGAAAACGAAAAAAACACACAAACAAGCAAGCAAAAAAACAAATTAACAAAACCAAACAAATAAATAAAAAGGGACAAAACCGTTAATGTAATTCGGTTAAAAGATGGGATCATTTTTAAAAAATACAATTTTATACTTGAAAATTTAGATGCTTGGCACTACTGACGAATCCTGTGTGGACGAAACAGCTTTATGATGTAGCATCACTGACAAATCCTGTAAAGGCGAAACAGCTGCATGATGCAGTTAAATTAATTATCTAGCTCTGCTGTGGCTAATTCTTAACCCGTATTAAAAGGTCGCCTCCACGTGTCTTTAGTAAATATTCTCATCAAACTGGAATTTGATTTTTGTTGCTTAGTAATATTAACTTTACATGGCATGTATCCCATCAAACATCTGCAGTACCTCTTAAAATATTAGTAAATCATTCCTTTTGTGTAACTGATATTCTTGCGGGATTAATACTTTTTATGTCACTAGTAACACTGATAACACTTTTCTCGTCCCTGATCGAACAGTTTCATTAATGATTGCTGAAAAAGACCATTTCTCTCCGATTAATGGTCAACAATTTATTTCAACACAGTAAAATCAGTCTAAACATACCTATTTTATTTACAATAAAACTAAATAAATAAGAAATGCAATATTACATCATCAACAGTGTACCAACCTGGTAATATGCAGATGCCAGTGTTTTGCGTAAGATTTTCTCCTCAAACTTTGTCTCTAGAGTTAACTCCCCTTTACCATTAGCCTCCAATAATGACGTCATCCAGGTTATAGCGTCAAAATACATGCCCATAGTTATTGATTCTTTAGCAACTACTAACATTTCCCGCCAAGACAGAGGGTCTGTTTTCTCATTAAGTATTGTGCCGTTGAAAAGTTGTGGCAGATCTAGTTGGTAGACTCGCCAGATTCGGAGTAGTCCTCGAACTGCCCCAAGGATGTCACGTTTTGTTGGCCAACTGTTAACAACGTTCCCAGCAATCTTCTTCGATATCCGTAAATCTTGAACATAATACAACAGTTTAATTTCTCCCCGGTTTCAATGTATGAAAAGAAACATGGCTGACACACTGTAGTCATTTCATTGGATCTTTAGTTATGATTACTATTTAATTACGACAATATTCACTTGACAATATTCAATATTGAAAAATTATCATTGATTGATGTGAATTAACAAAGGCATCGAAAGCATCATGGATTTGCAGTAGAGGTACAGCCGAACCTCGTTATCCCGAACTCTTACAACTCGAAAACTCGTTAAATTTGAAGTTTTTCGTCGGTTCCTGCCGAACTTTTTCATGAACGTTCTGAAATCCTTAAGTCAGAATGTTTTAGAATATATGATACATTAAACCTACAGTCAAACATCGCGATTTGAAAGTCGATATGACTTCGAGTTATCCGAGTATTTTATTTGAATAAAATCGAATGTTTGAAGATTAGTTTGGCAGGGACAGGTGAAATAACTCGAATTAAATTGGGCCTTCGAGTCATACGAGTTCGGGATAACGAGATTCGACTATACCTGGTATGAGACGTGGAAATTCAATAATAGCTACTCGGACATGTATCTTAGGCGACAAAATTTGAGCGCTGTAATGCCAACATTTATAAATACATCGGTGCCCTTAAAACTACGGGTCCGTATATATACTGTGTTTGGTAAGTACATCAACGACGGCTAGAGGCTTACATCGGTTCTAAGACATGCAACTAGACAACACTCTTTACAAAAATATTGCAAAGACGCTTAACTATTTATAAACGATCCGGATCTTTCGAGTGCTTAACATTTAGGTAATACCAAATGCCTTTGTCTCTTGACTGATAACGTCAGCGATCAACAAATGATATATACTTACATTAAGTACAGATTTAGTCAGAGTTTATTGTGAAGGATTTCATTTATGTTTAAAGAGAAGAAATAGTTAGATTTCTTTTTTCCCCCATTTTTTTAATTTCGGTTATTTTTTGTAATACTTAAAATTAGACTAATCACAAAATTTGAACACTTTTTGCGATAATGATTATCAGCTTCAAACTAATACTGGTCAACACTGTCCTTGATCGGAGGTAGCCGTGTTTATTACGTGACCTTTCGGAACCTCGTTTTAACTCGCTGCTTTGTTGTGATTTCTAAATTTGCACGTGCAAAGACATTGTTAACACTCTGCGAACCACAGTAATTATACATTTTTTTAAAATTTAATAATTAACAGATTAGTGCAGAACTTTTTAACAGATGTTTAAATGGCATTATGTTTTTTGCATCAATTTTGAAATGGAGATCTAACCAATTAGTGAAGCGAAAAAACATGCCTAACTAGACATGCGTACGTCCGGAAAAACATGCCTAACTAGACATGCGTACGTCCGGAAAAACATGCCTAACTAGACATGCGTACGTCCGGAAAAACATGCCTAACTAGACATGCGTACGTCCGGAAAAACATGCCTAACTAGACATGCGTACGTCCGGAAAAACATGCCTAACTAGACATGCGTACGTCCGGAAAAACATGCCTAACTAGACATGTGTACGTCCGGAAAAACATGCCTAACTAGACATGTGTACGTCCGGAAAAACATGCCTAACTAGACATGTGTACGTCCGGAAAAACATGCCTAACTAGACATGTGTACGTCCGGAAAAACATGCCTAACTAGACATGCGTACGCCCGGAAAAACATGCCTAACTAGACATGTGTACGTCCGGAAAAACATGCCTAACTAGACATGCGTACGTCCGGAAAAACATGCCTAACTAGACATGCGTACGTCCGGAAAAACATGCCTAACTAGACATGCGTACGTCCGGAAAAACATGCCTAACTAGACATGCGTACGCCCGGAAAAACATGCCTAACTAGACATGCGTACGCCCGGAAAATCATGCCTAACTAGACATGCGTACGCCCGGAAAAACATGCCTAACTAGACATGCGTACGCCCGGAAAATCATGCCTAACTAGACATGCGTACGCCCGGAAAATCATGCCTAACTAGACATGCGTACGCCCGGAAAATCATGCCTAACTAGACATGCGTACGCCCGGAAAAACATGCCTAACTAGACATGCGTACGCCCGGAAAAACATGCCTAACTAGACATGCGTACGCCCGGAAAAACATGCCTAACTAGACATGCGTACGCCCGGAAAAACATGCCTAACTAGACATGCGTACGCCCGGAAAAACATGCCTAACTAGACATGCGTACGCCCGGAAAAACATGCCTAACTAGACATGCGTACGCCCGGAAAAACATGCCTAACTAGACATGCGTACGCCCGGAAAAACATGCCTAACTAGACATGTGTACGCCCGGAAAAACATGCCTAACTAGACATGCGTACGCCCGGAAAAACATGCCTAACTAGACATGCGTACGCCCGGAAAAACATGCCTAACTAGACATGCGTACGCCCGGAAAAACATGCCTAACTAGACATGTGTACGCCCGGAAAAACATGCCTAACTAGACATGCGTACGCCCGGAAAAACATGCCTAACTAGACATGCGTACGCCCGGAAAAACATGCCTAACTAGACATGCGTACGCCCGGAAAAACATGCCTAACTAGACATGCGTACGCCCGGAAAAACATGCCTAACTAGACATGCGTACGCCCGGAAAAACATGCCTAACTAGACATGCGTACGCCCGGAAAAACATGCCTAACTAGACATGCGTACGCCCGGAAAAACATGCCTAACTAGACATGCGTACGCCCGGAAAAACATGCCTAACTAGACATGCGTACGCCCGGAAAAACATGCCTAACTAGACATGCGTACGCCCGGAAAAACATGCCTAACTAGACATGCGTACGCCCGGAAAAACATGCCTAACTAGACATGCGTACGCCCGGAAAAACATGCCTAACTAGACATGCGTACGCCCGGAAAAACATGCCTAACTAGACATGCGTACGCCCGGAAAAACATGCCTAACTAGACATGCGTACGCCCGGAAAAACATGCCTAACTAGACATGCGTACGCCCGGAAAAACATGCCTAACTAGACATGCGTACGCCCGGAAAAACATGCCTAACTAGACATGCGTACGCCCGGAAAAACATGCCTAACTAGACATGCGTACGCCCGGAAAAACATGCCTAACTAGACATGCGTACGCCCGGAAAAACATGCCTAACTAGACATGCGTACGCCCGGAAAAACATGCCTAACTAGACATGCGTACGCCCGGAAAAACATGCCTAACTAGACATGCGTACGCCCGGAAAAACATGCCTAACTAGACATGCGTACGCCCGGAAAAACATGCCTAACTAGACATGCGTACGCCCGGAAAAACATGCCTAACTAGACATGCGTACGCCCGGAAAAACATGCCTAACTAGACATGCGTACGCCCGGAAAATCACGAACGAAGCAGCGTCTATGTCAACAAATGAGAGTATCTAGGAATAAAATCGAACATAACTTAATGTAAGAGCTATTACCAGTTACAGCATAAGTTTCCAGACAGTCGTCGCAGAATACTTCATCAAACACATGCTCCCAGTCGTCAGTCACCCTGAGTAACAGTCGGAGAACATTGACTGGGTGACCAACCCATCGTCCAGCATCAGTAACCGTTGAACGTTGTTTGTGAACATATTCAATAAACCTAAATGTTATCAAGAAAAACAAGGATGTATTGATTGCGTTAAGCACGTTTATTAGAGACGGCGACAGGGAGGAACTAATAACACATAGAGTTCTCTTCTTAAAATGTTTATAATGGATTGGGAAAAAATTGAATATTTCCACAGGAGTGTCTTTTCATATCATATTTTTGTTTATTTAAATCCAGGCGGTTACATTTTAGAGGGGAGATGTATATGGTCAACACTTATAATTGTGATGACAAATCAGAATTTTCTGAAGAAGTCACACCCCTTTAAGGTTTTATTGTAGGACCTACTCTAATGACAATAGGGACAAAGTGTCGATCGAGTTATCCGATAGCAGACAGAAAAGAAAGAACAATACAGAGAGTACTTTTTATACCGAACTATCATTTATTTCATTTTTTAAAATTCAATTTTATACCAAAACTAGAGATATTACTTATTTACTAAACTTAACCATATTGCAAAATTTAATTCGATATTTTCTGATATTGCTCAATATTATAGGATGTTTTGTGTTATTGTTCAATAATATAGGATATTTTGTGGTATTGTTCAATGTTATAGGATGTTTTGTGTTATTGTTCAATATTATAGGATATTTTGTGGTATTGTTCAATGTTATAGGATGTTTTGTGTTATTGTTCAATATTATAGGATGTTTTGTGTTATTGTCAATATTATAGGATATTATTATAGGATGTTTTGTGTTATTGTTCAATATTATAGTTCAATGATATTTTGTGTTATTGTTCAATGTTATAGGATATTTGTGTGGTATTGTTCAATGTTATATGTTTTGTGGATGTTTTGTGTTATTGTTCAATAATATAGGATATTTTGTGGTATTGTTCAATGTTATAGGATGTTTTGTGTTATTGTTCAATATTATAGGATGTTTTGTGTTATTGTTCAATATTTAGGATATTTTGGATGTTCAATTTTGTGTGTTATTGTTCAATATTATAGGATGTTTTGTGTTATTGTTCAATATTATAGGATGTTTTGTGTTATTGTTCAATATTATAGGATATTTTGTGTTATTGTTCAATATTATAGGATGTTTTGTGTTATTGTTCAATATTATAGGATATTTTGTGTTATTGTTCAATATTATAGGATGTTTTGTGTTATTGTTCAATGTTATAGGATATTTTGTGTTATTGTTCAATATTATAGGATGTTTTGTGTTATTGTTCAATATTATAGGATGTTTTGTGTTATTGTTCAATTTATAGGATGTTTTGTGTTATTGTTCAATAATATAGGACATTTTGTGTTATTGTTCAATATTATAGGATGTTTTGTGTTATTACCCTTAATATTGTACAATAATTTGTCATACTGATCAGAGTTTTACAGACATGGTGACACTGTGCAGCGTTACATAAATACATAGTAATATTTGTTTACTTTTATACCTGTAGATTTGAGTATATAAGTGATACTATCCTACATCAGGCCCACTGCGTACAGCAAACAACGTGTCATTGTGTTCATACATAATCGATCGGGAACATTCTATAAATTATTAAGAACAGATGCGGTCTGCCGGATATCAGCATGCTGTATTGAGAGAGTATCTGGTGTTAAAGGGATCCACCGTGTCTTTATACTGAATGAAAGGCTGACATTGTCTGAAATTTGTGTTGCTATCATACAAAACAAAAATAGACTGTAACGATTTAGAATTGTATGGCAGTATTACTAAGCAAATCAGCTTTACCGTTATGCAGAACGGTTTGAAAACTTTTTTATCCCGTACTCAATAGATAGATATTAAATATAACAAGCAAAAATTTAAGTACGAGTGTATATATATATAATGCTCACTTTGTGATGTTGTCACCCACGTGTGTTCCATTCTTCTCACTAATTTCTGCGTACCTCTTCAGAGCGCGTGCGAGGCGCCCCTCTTCTTCATATAACGTCTCGACTCGCTGTATAGACGAGAACACTTCACCTTGGATCATTCTGATACATGTCCAAAATATTGCTAACAAACAAAACTTCATTTCCATTGTCTGTGTACTACACGGTTTCAGCTGAAATTCTAGTCTCGTTTGACATGAATTTCTCATGCAGTGTCCTTGCCTATGTTGTCTATTTCTGTGTCATGAATGAAATATGAAATAATGAAGGATACTGTGTATTTTACACATCCGATCAATTCCTGTACACGTGTTCATCAGAACAGTAATGACGACACGTAGGCAATCAATGATAAATGTGTGACAACTACAGCCTGTTGTGCACAGATAGAGAGAGATTTGTGATAAAAACAATCTGTTGTGTACGGGTAGAGAAAGATTTGTGATAATTGCAGTCTGTTGTTTACGGGTAGAGAGAGATTTGTGACAATAACAGCCTGTTGTACACGGGTAGAGAAAGATTTGTGACAATAACAGTCTGTTGTACACGGGTAGAGAAAGATTTGTGACAATAACAGTCTGTTGTACACGGGTAGAGAAAGATTTGTGACAATAACAGTCTGTTGTACACGGGTAGAGAAAGATTTGTGACATTTACAGTCTGTTGTGTACGGGTAGAGACAGATCTGTGCACAGACAGAGAAAGATTTGTGAAAATAACACTCTGTTGTGTACGGGTAGAGAGAGATTTGTGATAAAAACAATCTGTTGTACACGGGTAGAGACAGATCTGTGACAATTACAATTTGTTGTACACGGGTAGAGAAAGATTTGTGACAATAACAGTCTGTTGTACACGGGTAGAGAAAGATTTGTGACAATAACAGTCTGTTGTACACGGGTAGAGAAAGATTTGTGACAATAACAGTCTGTTGCGTACGGGTAGAGAAAGATTTGTGACAATAACAGTCTGTTGCGTACGTGTAGAATAAGATTTGTGACAATAACAGTCTGTTGTGTACGGGTAGAGAGAGATTTGTGACAATAACAGTCTGTTGCGTACGGGTAGAGAAAGATTTGTGACAATAACAGTCTGTTGCGTACGGGCAGAGAAAGATTTGTGACAATAACAGTTTGTTGTACACGGGTAGAGAAAGACATTTATATATGACATTCGTGTTTGATAGGGAAGATGGCTGTCGGGATTATAGGTTCAATTATAATTCAGCTTGGTGTAGTTTACAGGAATATATAGGGATTATAGGTGTTAAATAACGACAAACGATTTACACTTGATAAAATTCAAGCTGTACATATTTTCGAGATACCATTGAGCAATCTGGCCCCGGAGTTAACCAGTGGTTACTGAAACATTCTTACTTTTGCCTTTGAACAGACAAAATTGTCCAATGTAAAATTAACACTCGAAATATATCAGCCTTCTCTGTCTTAACAAACCTACTGGTGTGAAATAAACAGGAATGTTTAATCTAGTTTTATACATTTTTTGAAAATGTTCACTTACTACTGTAAGACTAGCCAGTCTTTGAACAACTGAAGCCAGATCACGAAGCCTGTTGCTTCTTTCTTCACCACAGTGATGTAATAGATATAGATAGATATGGCAATGTGAACGTTGCATGAAATCGTTAATAATTAAAATTTCAGTGAGAAAAATAACATACATTCATACTGAGTTTCATTTTTTTGTGGTTTATAGAAAGTCATGTCTAGAAATATTTTTTTTGCTTGTTAGTATATTTATTATCAATGGATAAAATGTGTTTAAGATGCTTAAAAATAATTTTTGAAATCAATTTTGTAGCACTTAAATAATTTTGCGATACTTAAATACACTTTCTTAATTGATAAACATTTTTCTAAACCATTTAAAGAATATTAGAAATCATTATAAAAAGACAAGACAGAAAGAATAAATCGACTACAAATCCATCATGTATCTTAACTTTTTCTCGACTTGAGATTTTAAGATCAGTGATTCCCGAAGAATTATCACGTGACTTTAATAGAAACTTGTTAAGTAACTTCTTCTAATATATTTTATCTGGAGGCACAACATGATCACTATAACGAACATAAACAAGTGTTTATGTGGGAAACGCTGTTTCACATTAAGATCAGCACAGATTTTGTAAAAATGGAACATATCCGACAGGGTACTAGTTCACTGTACGTTGGTTGGATGTGCAGATAACTGGTTAAGGCAATATTTCTGAATGGTTGTATACTTTTGTGTACGAAATGATGTCCAAGTCTTGGCCGCACGGATATAACAGACATATATATAGTGACATATAATGACATATTATCATTCTTTTGTACATTAATGACAACGGTTCAATGCTAAACATTTCTTACCGTCATAATTTCATTTCAAAGTATATATACACATGTAACTTGTTTTGTCCTTTGTGTGAAATCTATTAGGAGGAAAAGAGAGAAAGCATATCTAAAGATTACTTTGTGGTATCATCATTGTCTTTGTCTATTGGACATTTTGTAAATCCATATCAAAGACAATATCTTAAAATATATCAAAATCTTCACATCTGAAATATGCTGTAGTACGTGATATCCCTATTATCTAAAAACTGCATCCTGCAGGATATCAAACCTTACTATCTAGAAATAACATCTGGTAATACGATAAAATGTCCGTGTCGAAAATCCTCCTTAAAACATGGCGTAATCTACAATTTTGTTTACAAAGAATGTCAATGACACAGATACAGTGTGGTATGTCTGCACGTCGGTCGTTAAGTTGAGTCATTCTTTCGTACAAGACAGTTAAGTTGGTGGAACATCAGACTTTATTACTTTAGGTGAAGGTCTTATTGTGATTTTTCACGATTTCTATTCAGTGTCAGATGTTGCTTTTTTCAAAATGCGACATGCGGCGGACTTCCATATGATGTTCAGTGAGGTCATTCGACAAATAGAAAAGCCATGATAACAAGTAGTAATTTAGGAAGTAAAGGCGACAACAAAAGCGATTAAAACGCTTGTTCTTTCATGAAAAACGTTTCGTTTCACCCTTTCGCCCAAAAGTTCTTGTCCGCTTTGTTGAAGGACAACAAAATTACAAGTATAAAAAGATATTGCAAATCCACCTTTGGCAATGACAAAAACATTGCCCTAGACGGACGAAAGAACGGAAATGGCACAAATAAGTCACAACATTTGACTTTAAGGTATCTCTATGACGGTATGAAACACGAAGAGAGTATTGTATAATTTGACTTTAAGGTATCTCTATGACGGTATGAAACACGAAGAGAGTATTGTATAATTTGACTTTAAGGTATCTCTATGACGGTATGAAACACGAAGAGAGTATTGTATAATTTGACTTTAAGGTATCTCTATGACGGTATGAAACACGAAGAGAGTATTGTATAATTTGACTTTAAGGTATCTCTATGTTTGGTATGAAACACGAAGAGAGTATTGTATAATTTGACTTTAAGGTATCTCTATGTTAGGTATGAAACACGAAGAGAGTATTGTATAATTTGACTTTAAGGTATCTCTATGTTTGGTATGAAACACTAAGAGAGTATGAAACACGAACAGAGTATTGTATAATTTGACTTTAAGGTATCTCTATGACGGTATGAAACACAAAGAGAGTATTGTATAATTTGACTTTAAGGTATCTCTATGACGGTATGAAACACGAAGAGAGTATTGTATAATTTGACTTTAAGGTATCTCTATGACGGTATGAAACACGAAGAGAGTATTGTATAATTTGAATGACGGTATGAAACACGAAGAGAGTATTGTATAATTTGACTTTAAGGTATCTTTATGTTTGGTATGAAACACGAAGAGAGTATTGTATAATTTGACTTTAAGGTATCTCTATGACGGTATGAAACACGAAGAGAGTATTGTATAATTTGACTTTAAGGTATCTCTATGACGGTATGAAACACGAAGAGAGTATTGTATAATTTGACTTTAAGGTATCTCTATGACGGTATGAAACACGAAGAGAGTATTGTATAATTTGACTTTAAGGTATCTCTATGACGGTATGAAACACGAAGAGAGTATTGTATAATTTGACTTTAAGGTATCTCTATGACGGTATGAAACACGAAGAGAGTATTGTATAATTTGACTTTAAGGTATCTCTATGACGGTATGAAACACGAAGAGAGTATTGTATAATTTGACTTTAAGGTATCTCGAAGAGAGTATTGTATAATTTATGTACGGTATGAAACACGAAGAGAGTATTGTATAATTTGACTTTAAGGTATCTCTATGACGGTATGAAACACGAAGAGAGTATTGTATAATTTGACTTTAAGGTATCTCTATGACGAAGAGAGTATTGTATAATTTGGTATGAAACACGAAGAGAAGAGAGTATTGTATAATTTGACTTTAAGGTATATATATACAAGGTATGAAACACGAAGAGAGTATTGTATAAACGGTATGATAAGAGAGTATTGTATAATTTGACTTTAACACAAACCGGCCAATTTGTTTATAACTATCAATAGCTCCTTCAAATGTTCATTCCATCTTTCCTTGTTCACCTCTTTACGCTGTTGTTCTTCTGCTTTGTCATATATATTTTGATAAAAAGTCAACCTTGGTAACAGATTACAAGTCAGTTTTCAATTAATTAGTTGAAGATATTAATTAACAAAACTGAGCCTCAAACATAAATGTCAGATTAATATTTTCAGATATTTACGAAATGGACATTTTCGTATCGAATATACCGAAAGGACTCGAATGCAGGACAACTAGTTCACTTATAAAGAGACAACTAGGTACAGGTAAGTCATCGGTATAGCATTCAATGTTACCAGGTGAATGAGAACACTAGTGGTTTACAGGAAGGACATTTATTCACCACAAAGTAAATTTTCACGTGAGTATTTTCTGTTGTGACCTTTTGAATACTTCTGTAAAATAAATAATATAAAGTTGTGAGTTCAAATGATGAAATGGCATGCTTTTTCTTCACTCCCGACACTTTTCACACCTTGCCCATTGTGTAAAATCGTGAATTCTGCACGTGTCCTTGATACATTTGTCCGTCCCAAAAACATTCATTCAGTGAAATTAATGCGAATAATGCTTATGAAACACAATGCCACGATTAACACAGTTGGAGAGAAGAATGACTCTTGAAAGTTTGCAGGTGGGTACCGCCGTCATTATTGTAGCCAGGCGCTATCACAAGGCTTGTTGGACGTTTCAAACATACGGGTTCTGTTTCTGATCATTCCCTATTCTCACTCAGCGCCATTGTTGTGTCCTGCAGGCTAACATATGGGATGGCGGCAGCGTCATGTTATGGGGAGCCTCCAGTCACTACCATCGGAAACCTCTCCACGTCTTCCGTCAACGTGTAACAGGAGTGGTGTACAGGGAGGATGTTCTCAGGCTTTACGTCGTTCGCTAGTTTGCTGCACAATCGCAAACTCAGTTTTACCAGCAGGACAACCCCGTCCCCACACTGCTCGAGTACCTATGGGTTTCCTTGCATAGAATAATGTGAATGTCTTCTCTTGGCCGTCTCTTTCACCGGGCATGGCACCGATAGAACATGTGTGGGATGAAATCGGGAGAAGAATCGCTGCTTGTGGAGCTCCGTTGACTTTTACACAGCTGGAACAAAGACTCCTCCAGGAATGGAACAATTTGTCCGAGGCATTCTTCCAGACACTTAGCAATTCCATGAGACTGCGTTGCACAGACTGTATCAATGCCCAAGGCGGACACACGCATCATTGACTAATTTGTGATTTTCCTTTCATGCGGTACCTTCATTAAATAAATAATAGATACTGTAAATCTTATGAAATGAAACCTAGCCGCATTTTGTTCAATTGCAATTTTAACAAAATATAGAATAAATCAGTTAAAACTTTTTTTTTCTGTTTTTTTGTTTTTTGTTTTTTGTTTCTTACAACAACATCTCACTTTTCCTCTGGGGCTCTGTATTATTAGAACGTACGCGTGTACTTCATAAGATACAAGATACCATCACGTGCAGAACATACGACAAAAGTTTCACAGAAAATCACACGTAGAACATGCGACAAAAGTTTCACAGACAATCACGTGTAGAACATACGACAAAAGTTTCACAGACAATCACGTGTAGAACATACGACAAAAGTTTCACAATCACACGTAGAACATACGACAAAAGTTTCACAGACAATCACATGTAGAACATACGACAAAAATTTCACAGAAAATCACATGTATCAATTAAACACGAGATTTTCAAAAAAACGACATCACATATATATTATATACGATACAAGAGTTTCACAGAACGGCACGTGTGTTATATACGATACAAGAGTTTCACAGAACGGCACGTGTATTATATACGATACAAGAGTTTCACAGAACGGCACGTGTATTATATACGACAAAAGTTTCACAGAAAATCACATGTATCAATCGGATACGAGATTTTCACAGAACGGCACGTGTATTACATAGAATTTTTGATCGCGGAACAGGTACCTGTATCAGAGGAGATGCGCGTGCATTACAACATAGTCACGTTTGATATTGAGAAAGGATTTGTATTGAATGATTTCCATGTAGCTTTAAGCTTACAGGCTGGTTGAGAAATATGGCTCGAACATAACACTTTGTCGTCCCATTTCTCGATAACGATGTCATGTTGTTCATTATCTATAGCCAATCATTTTCAAAAGACACAGGTTGATGAAAATCCTGGGGGACATACACGGTCGTCATAGTGATGACATATAAAATATTCCATTCCTTTGTGTGATATGAAGCTGGACAGGTTTGATGCTCGTTAGTTTGCCTGCTGGTTCCATTGTTGTATACTTTATTCTCATTTGAGAACTGACACTCCTAACTTGGTTGACAAGGATTTAAATGGCAGTTGTGTTGTCGATGAAGCAGAAAACGCTTACTCTTCCGAAACTCCTCCTTGTACTTTATTAGGAGTCTCCGTGTAAATCTTGTTCATACAGCCCTAGTTTTATTATTTGAGTTTGGATTTTAATTATGTTGAAAATTTGGTATTTTCTTCATTTTTCTAGTACATGATATCATGTTTAAACACCCAATGTTTCCGTTTTGCAGTGGCCCAGGTGAAAACCATTTGGCTACATCATACAAAAGTAAGTATCGTAGTATTTCCATAGTGGTATAACCGTTGTGCATGAATTCAAAATAATGGTACTCCAGAAAGTATCATTCAGTTGGTAGTAATTACGGCACTCCTGCTTTTATACAACTACGATTCTATTAAATCTGTTTCAAACTATGATATGGTAACAAAGCAGTATTTTCCTCCAGCATATACTTGTAAACAACACAGGAAGTGATATAAACGATTTGACTCTCATTTACTAGATGTTAAGTTTTGGAGCTAATCCGACTAAAATTCTACATTTGTTTTCGATCACATTACAATTCCCCATATCGCCTACCAGGTTACAAAATTTAAGCCCATAGCATCATTGACGAACCCAAGGAGGTCGAAGCAGCTGTATGATGTAGTATCACTGACGAGTCCTAGGAGGACGAAACAGCTATATGATGTAGCATCACTGACGAGTCCTATGAGGACGAAACAGCTGTATGATGTAATATCACTGACGTGTCCTAGGAGGACGACACAGCTGTATGATGTACCATCACTGACATGTCCTAGGAGGACGAAACAGCTGTATGATGTAGTATCACTGACGAGCCCTATGAGGACGAAACAGCTGTATGATGTAATATCGCTGACGTGTCCTAGGAGGACGAAACAGCTGTATGATGTAGTGTCACTGACGTGTCCTAGGAGGACGAATCAGCTGTATGATGTAGCATCACTGACATGTCCTAGGAAGACGAAACAGCTGTATGATGTAGTATCACTGACGAGCCCTAGGACGACGAAACAGCTGTATGATGTAGCATCACTGATGAGTCCTATGAGGACGAAACAGCTGTATAATGTAATATCACTGACGTGTCCTAGGCGGACGAAACAGCTGTATGATGTAGTATCACTGACGAGTCCTAGGAGGACGAATCAGCTGTATAATGTAGCATCATTGACATGTCCTAGGAGGACGAAACAGCTGTATGATGTAGTATCACTGACGAGTCCTAGGAGGACGAAACAGCTGTATAATGTAGCATCATTGACATGTCCTAGGAGGACGAAACAGCTGTATGATGTAGCATCACTGACGAGTCCTAGAAGGACGAATCAGCTGTATGATGTAGCATCACTGACGAGTCCTAGAAGGACGAATCAGCTGTATGATGTAGCATCACAGACGAGTCCTAGAAGGACGAAACAACTGTATGATGTAAAATCACTGACGTGTCCTAAAAGGACGAATCAGCTGTATGATGTAGCATCACTGACGAGTCCTAGAAGGAGGAATCAGCTGTATGATGTAGCATCACTGACGAGTCCTAGAAGGACGAATCAGCTGTATAACACAGTTTGGTTTATTGTTGGGCTATACTGTATCTGATTCCAAATTAAAGTGAAACAACAGTTAAGTATTTCTTTGATAAGTGACTGAGTATACCTTTTCTTTGTGATATCATTGTAGGGGTTTGGGTTCGTAACCTTGTTGGATAAATCTTCGACAGATTTGGTGCTGACATTGAATGGGGTAAGTACGGTGGCTCAAATAACATGATAAATTTCAGGTCAAATGAATGAAAAAAGGGAGCGGGAGAAAGGGTATAAAGGGAAGAGAGTTGGAAGTGAAAGAGAGGAAGAGAAAAGAGAGAGAGAGAGAGAGAGAGAGAGAGAGAGAGAGAGAGAGAGAGAGAGAGAGAGAGAGAGAGAGAGAGAGAGAGAGAGAGAGAGAGAGAGAGAGAGAGAGAGAGAGAGAGAGAGAGAGAGAGAGAGAGAGAGAGAGAGAGAGAGAGAGAGAGAGAGAGAGAGAGAGAGACAGAGAGAGGGAGACAGAGAGAGAGACAGAGAGAGACAGAGAGGGAGAGAAAAGAGAGAGGGAGAGAAAAGACAGAGAGAGAGAGAGAGAGGGAGAGAGAGAGGGAGAGAGGGAGAGAGAGAGGGAGAGTGAGGGAGGAAGAGAGGCGGTAACCGGAGAAAGAGGAGAACGAAGGAATGAGAAGGGAGTAGATGCAGGAGAGAGTGGGAGGAGGAGAGGCGGTAACGGGAGAAAGAGAGGGAGAAAGAAGGAGTGAAAGGGGGGTTAGACGAGGGAAAGAGAGAGGAAGGAAGAGAGGCGGTAACGGGAGAAAGAGAGGGAGAAAGTAGAAATGAGAAGAGGTAAATAGATGAGAGAGGGAGGAGAGGCGATAACGGGAGAAAGAGAGGGGAAATGAGAGAGTACAGGAGAAAGAATAGAAATTAATCATTTTTTTTTTTTGCAGAAGATCGTTCTAAACGGCAGCATCTTAAGACTTAATAGATACCACCAGACAAGGAGAGTCCGAAAGTATCCTGGCAGGACTACAGCGACTATCATAACTTCAATACAAAGGAATACCAATAGAAGTAACAACGTCACTGTCTATGATATTCATGGTGATAACCGTGGTGACCATGGTGATAGCCGTGGTGATCATGGTGATAGCTGTGGTGATCATGGTGATGACTGTGGTGATCATGGTGATAGCCGTGGTGATCATGGTGATAGCTGTGGTGATCATGGTGATAGCTGTGGTGACCATGGTGATAACCGTGGTGATAGCTGTGGTGATCATGGTGATGACTGTGGTGATCATGGTGATAGCCGTGGTGATCATGGTGATAACTGTGGTGATCATGGTGATAACCGTGGTGACCATGGTGATAGCCGTGGTGATCATGGTGATAACCGTGGTGATCATGGTGATAACCGTGGTGATCATGGTGATAGCCGTGGTGATCATGGTGATAACCGTGGTGATAGCTGTGGTGATCACGATGGAAATACATTTAACACTTACCAAAGTGATATCTGCAATATTGGTGAAGTTCATAGCTATCACACCTACAGCTCATACCTCAGTGACGTACCACAGATTGACGACTTGTACAAATATGCAAAGCCCGTTCTACCCAGAAAACGGATTCAGAAACCTTGGAAAAGACTACTTTCTCACTCTGCGGTATTCAGGCCACAGTCAAGACAACCTGACAAAGTCGAACCGTCTGGGAGACATAAAGACAGAGGCAACGCACCATCTGCGGTAGGAATTTTGATATCTGAAAATTGCACTTTATTTCTCTAAAGAATGCAATAACACATGCGTTAAATTAATATATTATCATACTTCAATAAAACCATATTCTTATTAGAGAACGTGATATAACTTGCTTGGATTGACCAACGTTTATAAAGGGGTGTCGTCGATGAAGTAGAAGACGCTTAATCTTCCGGAATACCTGTTTTTTTCTCCTTGTAATTTTTTACAGGAGATTCCGTGTAAATCTTCCTTTTGTTCATATTTTATGCTAGTTTTAAGGAATTTAAGTTTGGGTTATGATTTTGTTGACTTGATGGTATTTTTTTTACTTTTTTTTTTTTTTTGTTGTTGTTTTTTTTTTTTTTTTTTTTTTATTTTTTGTTGCTTTTTAGTTGTTTTATTTTTTTCCCAAGTTGTTTTGAACTATTAGAAAAATATCATAATCTATCTCGTTCTTAGATACACGTCAATACGATAACTTTCCAAAGGCGTTTATAGAAATAATTGACTTGTATTTCTCACATGTCCTGTAACAACTACAATTTACTGGTAATTTATTATGATTTCAGCTACGACTATAAAAACATTGGTATTATCTCCCTCTCTCCAATATCTATCATTATCAGACATGTTATTTTGTCTCCAAACCTTTACAAATGACTGATATATTGTTTTGAAAACACATAACAGAGCCAAATACCAAGGACAATTTCGGCTTCTACAAAGACAGAGAGAAGAACCACCAGAAGATTGTCATTAAAACAAAACCAACGCAAAATCATTTCAGACCTCAGGTTTAATGAAGTAAGCATCCAAGAAAAAGCAAGTCGCCAAAGATGTCATATTTACAATCATGCCAAGTATCTCTGTGGTATAACTTTGGACAATACCAATAACAGTGAGCGTATTATTACTGAAAAAGCATGCGGAAATCGAATCCCACTGTCGGCTCCTACAAAATCGGGAAAAAGAAACAAAAGAGGATTGATACGCACACGAAACCTACACAAACTGACTTCAACATTAGAATTTGATAACTCTGGTGTGACTTCTCCAGCGAGTTTCCCCAGACATGTAGTCTCTCAGATTCATGTTTATGATCACGCCAAGTATCTATACGACATGGTTGTTGACAATGCCATTAACAGTGAAAGTATCATTTCCGAAATAGCACGTAAAAGTGGAATTCCAAAGTCATCACTTCTTCTGTTCCACAAAGGTAAAGTAGTTTGCCCTTCATATCCGTTAGCTGTTGGAGATGGTGACAACGTACATATCACTGTAAAAGGGAAGGGTGGAATGATGGAAGAGGATAAAGGAGACGAATCACAGGAGATTTCCGGGATTTCTGCAGGTAAGCACATGTTAAAGGTGGAACTGGTACCATATCGTTAATATCAGTGATAATATCTAAAAACTTAAAATGTATTGAAATCAATGATATTTGGAGCTTTGATATTCAGCGTTTACTTAAATCAAATTCTTATACAGAATTTTTTGTACAGATGACAGGCATAAAATTCAACCCGAAAATTTAACAAAGGGACAATGTTTGTCTTCCTTCTAAAACGGCAGTCAAAGTGAAGGTATTATAAACAGCCTTAACATAAAATGTAGAAAACTATTTACTTGTAGAAAAATGTTTTATTTATAATAATTTACCAAATCAAATTTAGGACACGACTACCATTTTATATATTACATCTGATTTTTTAACCTCAGAAAACATTAATATAATTGATCATCATTGATTATTGTGTGCCTCAGATACTAGCTACACGATATAAGTGTATATTCTATATGCTAATGAAGGATCGAATATTGCATTTTCTGCAGTAACCCTATCTTTATTTAACATCTATAGTTCGACGAACACCCCTTCATACCCAGCATGTGGTATTTACGTGGTGTAGCTTATTCGATATTCAAGGGCCTGTTCCCAATATCGTGCAAGATAGGCAAAATCATAACACAGAGTTTCAAGAGATGCAGATTCATGAAAACTTTAACGGTCATCATAGTGATCTAATATTCTATTTCTTCGTCCGATAAAAAGTTGGGCTTGTTTGCTGCTTGTTCATTTCCGGATAGTTCCGATATTGTTCTTATTTGAAAATGTGACACTACTTGGATGGTCAAAATTTTACTAGGCGTGTGTCATCTATGGAGAAGAAGATACTTACTCTTCCGGAACACCTGGTCTTAATCTCCTTGTACTTTTCAAGAGGTTCCATGTAATTTTTTAAAATGTTGTCCTAGTTCTGTAAAAATTGAGATTGGATTATGATTATGTTCAGCTGTTGGTATTTTCTTGTTATCTTCATAACTGACAATCGGTTTTATAATTATTAGAATACAACATCTAAATTGGCAATATTCTCCATATCTTTTTTATTATTGTATTTGCTCAAGCTCGACATAATATTATTGAAAAATAAAAGTTAGCACTATTTCTTATCTATAAAGTTGAGAACAACATAAGTGGTAAAGGACGTCTTGCACGGAGCAGGATATCTTTCAAACTCTTCTTCCAGCCACGAGAACATGACTCTAGTAGGAGGGCCATGTGCGTAATTGATAGAATCTCAAATTGCATGGTTTAAAATGGTAACATCTGAAATGTGTTGTAGATGTTCTAATTTTGTTTTATCTTCCAGATTTAAAGAGTCTAAATGATGAGAAAGACAATCTCGTGGAAGCTAGTTTGACAATGAGTGCAGTATTGGATGAAGCAAGAAACCTGACGCCAGATATTAGAATATTATATAAATACCTTTTAGTTCTTTTTGAAATAATCGGCATGAAAGATAATTTGATCGGGTTTGAAGTGGTAGGAAGTGTAGGAGAATGCTGTCCTATTTTGTCGAAAGACACAGCATCTGATTTCGATGTGATGGCAATTGCTCTCACATGTCAGGCCTTTGAACAAAATAATATTTGTGTCCCCAGAAATTATTGGCAATTTCTGATGGAACCATGTATTTCAAATCCGTGTTATGTCAAACTTAGAGTTAGGCAGAAGGGACACAACTTTCCTCTGTTCAAAAATCAACCAAGTCTCTTTGAATACGACCCATCATTTAAACAAATGTATCTATCTAATGCAATCCCAGCGACTTTACACAATTTGATTCCATTCTTTGAGATATATCCAAGAATAACACCTTGGTTTTTAAAGTTTGCTTTACATCCTTTTACTGGTTTGGCACATGGTCCGTCTTTTTCAGCTCTCTTCAACCAAACATATGCTAAACCATACAATAAGCTTGACACTGTTCTTTCTATTGGTTGTCCAGTTTGGCCCAATGCTGCAGAGGAATGGATAAAACGCAAGCGATTCCATGGCTGGCCTTCCAATGAGTTCATATCAGAACATACAAAGCGTGGGTGCTACGTCGTCCCAGTAGGGTGTAAAGAATGTGACCGAACATATCTAGACTGGAGACTGTCGTTTGTGCTTGTTGAACAGGCATTGGTCAGGAATTTCTGTTTGGTCCAATATAACTGTTTAATACTACTAAAACAACTTAAAACATATGTGTTTCAGGACAAAATAGGAGACATAATTTCGTCCTATATCCTGAAAACTACTGTTTTCTGGGTAATAGAGGAATCTTCTCCAGACATCTGGGTCCCAACTGGACTGCTCGCGACAGTACAGGTGTGTCTAGATAGACTTCTCACATTTGTACAAAATGATTTCTGTCCGAACTATTTCGTTCGCACAAGTAATCTCCTGGTGAAGAGATACACTGAATCTGAAAAACAAAACGTACTTGATCTGTGTCGCTGTGCGAGGGCAGATACGTTACAGTTACTATGCCATACACCAACGTTCAGTACAGAAATCCGTATGTCCAGTGTGAAAGTGCCAGCCGCGCGATCTGATTTAGAAACAAATACATTATCACATGACTTTTTGTCATGTTTCATTGATAATGTTGCAAGTATTTTTATTTCACAAAAATTTTCTTCGCTGCAAACAACACTATCATCAGCAATCACGTATTGTGAAGGTTTATGTAGCTCACTTCGTAAAATTAGTTGCAAAAGTGATACCCAACTCCTCCAATCCAATCCCAAACCTTTAGCACAAGTTGAACTGTTGGTTAAGCGGTATTCATGGACAGAACGTTACCTTAGAGCTGAAACAAAGGAGTTAAAATATCCTTGTAAAAATGAAACCCCTCTGTTAGAACTTTCTCCAACAGTTGATTTGTATGAGTCAGTAACAATTTGTCATCTGAACACAGTTGCCGGAAATTATTCAATTTGTAGTGAAATTCTTCGGGTGCTTATTCTTAGACATAAATATAAACCTTATATGCGGATTACTTTACCCATAGACGTGGACAGTGTCCAACAGGGAGAGAGTCCTTCATATCTTGATTATGGCTTTGAAGCTATAATTCCAACGACTGATATTTTCTTTTCAAAATTTGAATTAGAACTTCTTTCACCTCCTATACAAATGGAAATGTTTCAGGTCCTGAGGGGCCCTGTGTGTTTTAATTCTACATCAAATGGGAATTTCAATGTTGTTCTTTTCGACCCACTCGTGTACGCGTGTTTCCTTCGGTTCTGGTGTTGTGTGAAGTTAGACCAGAACATAGAACAGCTGAAGGCACGTGACGATATGGTGTGGTGCTGTAATCTTCCTGGCATCACCAATAAGGCTGTGGCATTCAATCTGCTCGGGTACTGTCACCAACGCTTGGAGGAATATGAGGACGCTTTCAGGGCTTTTTATACGGCATTGAAACAACAGCCTCAGAGTGAGGTGACACTGTTGTACATTGCGTTCCTAGCAAACAATACACTGTTGAGAAAAATAAAGGCGACTTGACAGGATTAGTAACAAGTGGTAGATACAGATAAAGAACTAGACGAGAATCATTGCCCCTCACCTTCCCTTTCAGCAATATATAAAACAACATTAGGTGTAAGACTCTGACTATAACTAAAAATTATTGGTAAACAAACACGGTAAGATATCAGAAAAAATAACACCAACAAATACCAACATCTCAACATAATCCAAACTCAAATTCAATAAAACTAGGGCATAATATGAACAAAAGAAAGAGAGACTCTAGGACAAGTATAAAGTGAATAAGCCCAGGTATTCCGAAGGGGTAAGCGCCTCCTACTTCATCGAAGATACAAGCGATGTAAACCTTAGTCAATCCAAGTAAGAAATGTCACATTCCCAAATGAGATTAAGGTATAAAACAATGGGGCCAACAGGCAAATTAATTCCCTTTTCCATATTGGAAAAAAACAAAACAAAAACAAAACAAAAAAACATAATATGGTCCGTGTTTGTGGAGCAAGAAAGACAACATACCGTCAGAATCACATTCTGGGTACAACATCATTTGGTGGTAGTGGTGTTATTGCTCGTGTTTGATTTCCTCTAAACTAAGTTTCTGTCACATGTCTGTAATAGAACTTCAAAGGAGTCACAGTATCCTAGTTTATTCCAGACGCTCCCGTGACCTGGAATCTCACCAAGCATGAATTCGCTTAAGCATTCGACTTGCTCTAACAAAAAGTCAACGCACGGAATCCAAAATGCCAAACAACTGGATAATTAAAGTTGCATTGATTCAGGAGTGCCAGATTTTCTTCTGGCGTCTGGTCAATGATAAGAGGTGGGGCTTTGTTGATTTACCCAATAAACCTAATACAACCCTAATGCTACCCAATACAACTGGTGTAAACAAAATAACTACACAATTATCAACTAAATGAAAATACTTGTAATCGATAAAAAAATATGTAACTGCGATATCTAGTCCTCACAAAGACGTCTTTGTTACTTCCTAGACTATACGGCTCCGGTTTTCCTTGTTCTTTCAAAAATAAAAAAAACGGATATTCAGGCTTGATACTTTATCTATGAAAAATCGGTAAAATTTCGTGATACATACATAATAACTTCTTTACTGTAAATCAGTTATTTTTCTCGAGGGGTTACATTTCGACTTTATCCACGAACAGCTTCATTCGCGAATTCAACTTCCTCGCGCATTTCCTTTGGCTTATGTTGTCCATAAAGAATTACTTTTGAAGTGTTTTACCCGCGAAATAATCTTTTCGCAAATGAGACAGTCACTTACCGTTTCCGAAATTGAATACTCGTTAAAATTTGCAATACTGGTTCAACATGATACAAGTAAATCATAGAAAAAATCTGTCGTGAGATTAAACATTTTATCTTTTTTTTTAATCATTTGTTTTATATTCAAATGATTTTTAGTAACAAATAGCGTCTTTAAGTAAGTGTGTAAAACCGTAGGTATCCCCATTTATGCATTTTCTATTTTGAGACTGACTGGAAAGGGAAATTTGATATTGTTTGCCATAAACAGAAAGAATATTGATATTATACTGTACGTGTCATGGAGGGTAGATAGGATAATTCATATACCCTATTACATCATTATTGTGTCATATCAAATCATATCACATAATATCATATTATATCTAATATAATTTTCATTTCACAACAAATATAATATATAAATCATAATATTACACTATTTTATATAAATAATGGATATTGATTAGAATATTTGAATAATGTTATATATAATACTGTACCATGTCATGATTCATTTATATCAAATCAAAATACAACATTCATATCAAAATATATCATCAAATCATACAATTTTCATGTCATATACCATCATATAATATAAAATATTTTCCTTCCACGTCATCAAATCATATATATATTACACAATTATATAGTGTGCACGAGCATATTTTACTGGTAATCTTAGTTTAGCCGTTTCGCTAGCTAGATTATGACTTTGCTAATTACAGTTTTTGGAAGTTATTCTAATAGCAATAATTATGAATGCGCTATTTCAAAAAGTGATGATGTATTCACATTAGATAAGTAATTTTTACATTAAATTGTCAAGTAATACTGAAATACCAAGGATTTTACGATTTTACGCTGGTAAAAATATTTGAATGCTCATGATTAAGAACGTCACCCTAATTTCAAGATTAAGGATAAAAAATATGATAGTTGAAGCTCGCTTTATAGCGAATCTTATTCAGTAGCCAACATGAATGTTTATATTAAAAATATCATTTTTGAAATGTGTGTTCATGGGTTCGTTTTCTGCATGACCAATCAGTATTAATTATTACAATCATATGTCATAAGTTACCGTGATAAATACTAGCCGAAATACACCGCTCGGCTAGACAGAACCTCTCTTGAGTACGATCGGTTGAGCATCAGATTAGTAAGAACAGAGATACCTTATTCGAATCTTTTGTATTGGATGAAATTGGGTAGTATTGACATGTATTGTGTAAATCGACGTTTGTATTGTGTAGTATTGACATGTATTGTGTAAATCGACGTTTGTATTGGGTAGTATTGACATGTATTGTGTAAATCGACGTTTGTATTGGGTAGTATTGACTTGTATTGTGTAAATCGACGTTTGTATTGGGTAGTATTGACATGTATTGTGTAAATCGACGTTTGTATTGGGTAGTATTGACATGTATTGTGTAAATCGACGTTGTTATTGGGTAGTATTGACATGTATTGTGTAAATCGACGTTGTAATTGGGTAGTATTGACATGTATTGTATAAATCGACGTTATTATTGGGTAGTATTGACATGTATTGTGTAAATCGACGTTGTAATTGGGTAGTATTGACATGTATTGTATAAATCGACGTTTGTATTGGGTAGTATTGACATGTATTGTGTAAATCGACGTTTGTATTGGGTAGTATTGACATGTATTGTGTAAATCGACGTTGTAATTGGGTAGTATTGACATGTATTGTATAAATCGACGTTATTATTGGGTAGTATTGACATGTATTGTATAAATCGACGTTGTTATTGGGTAGTATTGACATGTATTGTATAAATCGACGTTTGTATTGGGTAGTATTGACATGTATTGTATAAATCGACGTTTGTATTGGGTAGTATTGACATGTATTGTGTAAATCGACGTTTGTATTGGGTAGTATTGACATGTATTGTATAAATCGACGTTGTTATTGGGTAGTATTGACATGTATTGTGTAAATCGACGTTGTTATTGGGTAGTATTGACATGTATTGTATAAATCGACGTTGTTATTGGGTAGTATTGACATGTATTGTATAAATCGACGTTTGTATTGGGTAGTATTGACATGTATTGTGTAAATCGACGTTGTTATTGGGTAGTATTGACATGTATTGTATAAATCGACGTTGTTATTGGGTAGTGTTGGCATGTATTGTGTAAATCGACGTTTGTATTGGGTAGTATTGACATGTATTGTATAAATCGACGTTGTTATTGGGTAGTATTGACATGTATTGTATAAATCGACGTTTGTATTGGGTAGTATTGACATGTATTGTGTAAATCGACGTTGTTATTGGGTAGTATTGACATGTATTGTATAAATCGACGTTTGTATTGGGTAGTATTGACATGTATTGTGTAAATCGACGTTGTTATTGGGTAGTATTGACATGTATTGTATAAATCGACGTTGTTATTGGGTAGTATTGACATGTATTGTATAAATCGACGTTGTTATTGGGTAGTATTGACATGTATAAATCGACGTTTGTATTGGGTAGTATTGACATGTATAAATCGACGTTTGTATTGTGTAGTATTGACTTGTATAAATCGACGTTATTATTGGGTAGTATTGACATGTATTGTATAAATCGACGTTTGTATTGGGTAGTATTGACATGTATTGTGTAAATCGACGTTGTTATTAGGTAGTATTGATATGTGTAAATCGACGTTGTTATTGGGTAGTATTGACTTGTATTGTATAAATCGACGTTTGTATTGGGTAGTATTGACATGTATTGTATAAATCAACGTTTGTATTGGGTAGTATTGACATGTATAAATCGACGTTGTTATTGGGTAGTATTGACATGTATAAATCGACGTTTGTATTGGGTAGTATTGACATGTATTGTATAAATCGACGTTGTAATTGGGTAGTATTGAATTGTATTGTATAAATCGACGTTTGTATTGGGTAGTATTGACATGTATAAATCGACGTTTGTATTGGGTAGTATTGACATGTATTGTGTAAATCGACGTGTGTATTGGGTAGTATTGACATGTATAAATCGACGTTTGTATTGGGTAGTATTGACATGTATAAATCGACGTTTGTATTGGGTAGTATTGACATGTATTGTGTAAATCGACGTGTGTATTGGGTAGTATTGACATGTATTGTATAAATCGACGTTTGTATTGGGTAGTATTGACATGTATTGTGTAAATCGACGTTTGTATTGGGTAGTATTGACATGTATTGTGTAAATCGACGTTTGTATTGGGTAGTATTGACATGTATTGTATAAATCGACGTTTGTATTTGGTAGTATTGACATGTATTGTATAAATCGACGTTTGTATTGGGTAGTATTGACTTGTATAAGTCGACGTTGTAATTGGGTAGTATTGACTTGTATAAATCGACGTTTGTATTGGGTAGTATTGACATGTATTGTATAACTCGACGTTGTTATTGGGTAGTATTGACATATATTGTGTAAATCGACGTTGTTATTGGGTAGTATTGACATGTATTGTGTAAATCGACGTTGTTATTGGGTAGTATTGACATGTATTGTATAAATCGACGTTTGTATTGGGTAGTATTGACATGTATTGTGTAAATCGACGTTTGTATTGGGTAGTATTGACATGTATTGTGTAAATCGACGTTTGTATTGGGTAGTATTGACATGTATTGTGTAAATCGACGTTTGTATTTGGTAGTATTGACATGTATTGTGTAAATCGACGTTTGTATTGGGTAGTATTGACATGTATTGTGTAAATCGACGTTTGTATTGGGTAGTATTGACATGTATTGTGTAAATCGACGTTTGTATTTGGTAGTATTGACATGTATTGTGTAAATCGACGTTTGTATTGGGTAGTATTGACTTGTATTGTATAAATCGACGTTTGTATTGGGTAGTATTGACATGTATTGTATAAATCGACGTTTGTATTGGGTAGTATTGACTTGTATAAATCGACGTTTGTATTGGGTAGTATTGACTTGTATTGTGTAAATCGACGTTTGTATTGGGTAGTATTGACTTGTATAAATCGACGTTTGTATTGGGTAGTATTGACTTGTATAAATCGACGTTTGTATTGGGTAGTATTGACATGTATTGTGTAAATCAACGTTTGTATTGGGTAGTATTGACATGTATTGTGTAAATCGACGTTTGTATTGGGTAGTATTGACTTGTATAAATCGACGTTTGTATTGGGTAGTATTGACTTGTATTGTGTAAATCGACGTTTGTATTGGGTAGTATTGACTTGTATAAATCGACGTTTGTATTGGGTAGTATTGACTTGTATAAATCGACGTTTGTATTGGGTAGTATTGACATGTATTGTGTAAATCGACGTTGTTATTGGGTAGTATTGACATGTATTGTGTAAATCGACGTTGTTATTGGCTAGTATTGACTTGTATTGTGTAAATCGACGTTTGTATTGGGTAGTATTGACATGTATAAATCGACGTTTGTATTGGGTAGTATTGACATGTATTGTATAAATCGACGTTGTAATTGGGTAGTATTGAATTGTATTGTATAAATCGACGTTTGTATTGGGTAGTATTGACATGTATTGTGTAAATAACAACGTCGATTTACACAATACATGTCAATACTACCCAATAACAACGTCGATTTACACAATATATGTCAATACTACCCAATAACAACGTCGAGTTATACAATACATGTCAATACTACCAAATACAAACGTCGATTTACACAATACATGTCAACACTACCCAATAACAAACGTCGATTTATACAATACATGTCAATACTACCCAATAACAAACGTCGATTTATACAATACAAATTCAATACTACCCAATACAAACGTCGATTTACACAATACATGTCAATACAACCCAATACAAACGTCGATTTACACAATACATGTCAATACTACCCAATACAAACGTCGATTTATACAAGTCAATACTACCCAATACAAACGTCGATTTATACAAGTCAATACTACCCAATACAAACGTCGATTTATACAATACAAGTCAATACTACCTAATACAAACGTCGATTTACACAATACATGTCAATACTACCCAATACAAACGTCGATTGATACAAGTCAATACTACCCAATACAAACGTCGATTTATACAAGTCAATACTACCCAATACAAACGTCGATTTATACAAGTCAATACTACCCAATACAAACGTCGATTTACACAATACATGTCAATACTACCCAATACAACCGTCGATTTATACAATACATGTCAATACTACCCAATACAAACGTCGATTTACACAATACATGTCAATACTACCAAATACAAACGTCGATTTACACAATACAAGTCAATACTACCCAATACAAACGTCGATTTATACAATACATGTCAATACTACCCAATACAAACGTCGATTTATACAAGTCAATACTACCCAATACAAACGTCGATTTACACAATACATGTCAATACTACCCAATACAAACGTCGATTTATACAATACATGTCAATACTACCCAATACAAACGTCGATTTATACAAGTCAATACTACCCAATACAAACGTCGATTTATACAAGTCAATACTACCCAATACAAACGTCGATTTACGATTTTACAATACATGTCCAATACTACCCAATACAAACGTCGATTTACACAATACATGCCAACACTACCCAATAACAACGTCGATTTATACAATACATGTCAATACTACCCAATAACAACGTCGATTTATACAATACAAGTCAATACTACCCAATACAAACGTCGATTTACACAATACATGCCAACACTACCCAATAACAACGTCGATTTATACAATACATGTCAATACTACCCAATAACAACGTCGATTTATACAATACATTTCAATACTACCCAATACAAACGTCGATTTATACAAGTCAATACTACCCAATACAAACGTCGATTTATACAAGTCAATACTACCCAATACAAACGTCGATTTATACAATACATGTCAATACTACCCAATACAAACGTCGATTTATACATGTCAATACTACCCAATACAAACGTCGATTTACACAATACATGTCAATACTACCCAATACAAACGTCGATTTACACAATACATGTCAATACTACCCAATAACAACGTCGATTTACACAATACATGTCAATACTACCCAATAGCAACGTCGATTTACATAATACATGTCAATACTACCCAATAACAACGTCGATTTACACAATACATGTCAATACTACCCAATACAAACGTCGATTTATACAATACAATTCAATACTACCCAATACAAACGTCGATTTATACAATACATGTCAATACTACCCAATACAAACGTCGATTTATACAATACATGTCAATACTACCCAATACAAACATCGATTTATACAATACATGTCAATACTACCCAATACAAACGTCGATTTATACAATACATGTCAATACTACCCAATACAAACGTCGATTTATACAATACATGTCAATACTACCCAATACAAACGTCGATTTATACAATACATGTCAATACTACCCAATACAAACGTTGATTTATACAATACAAGTCAATACTAGCCAATAACAACGTCGATTTACACAATACATGTCAATACTACCCAATAACAACGTCGATTTACACAATACATGTCAATACTACCCAATACAAACGTCGATTTATACAATACATGTCAATACTACCCAATACAAACGTCGATTTATACAATACATGTCAATACTACCCAATACAAACGTCGATTTACACAATACATGTCAATACTACCCAATACAAACGTCGATTTACACAATACATGTCAATACTACCCAATACAAACGTCGATTTACACAATACATGTCAATACTACCCAATACAAACGTCGATTTACACAATACATGTCAATACTACCCAATAACAACGTCGATTTACACAATACATGTCAATACTACCCAATAACAACGTCGATTTATACAATACATGTCAATACTACCCAATACAAACGTCGATTTATACAAGTCAATACTACCCAATACAAACGTCGATTTATACAATACATGTCAATACTACCCAATACAAACGTCGATTTATACAATACATGTCAATACTACCCAATAACAACGTCGATTTACACAATACATGTCAATACTACACAACGTCGATACATGCCAACACTACCCAATAACAACGTCGATTTATACAATACATGTCAATACTACCCAATAACAACGTCGATTTATACAATACAAGTCAATACTACCCAATACAAACGTCGATTTATACAATACATGTCAATACTACCCAATAACAACGTCGATTTAATACATGTCAATACTACCCAATACAAACGTCGATTTATACAATACATGTCAATACTACCCAATACAAACGTCGATTTATACAATACATGTCAATACTACCCAATACAAACGTCGATTTATACAATACATGTCAATACTACCAAATACAAACGTCGATTTACACAATACATGTCAATACTACCCTTCACAACCGTCGATTTATACAATACATGTCAATACTACCCAATACAAACGTCGATTTATACAATACATGTCAATACTACCCAATACAAACGTCGATTTATACAATACATGTCAATACTACCCAATACAAACGTCGATTTATACAATACATGTCAATACTACCCAATACAAACGTCGATTTATACAATACATGTCAATACTACCCAATACAAACGTCGATTTATACAAGTCAATACTACCCAATACAAACGTTGATTTACACAATACATGTCAATACTACCCAATACAAACGTCGATTTATGCAATACATGTCAATACTACCCAATAACAACGTCGATTACTACCTAATAACAACGTCGATTTACACAATACATGTCAATACTACCCAATACAAACGTCGATTTATACAATACATGTCAATACTACCCAATAATAACGTCGATTTATACAAGTCAATACTACACAATACAAACGTCGATTCATACATGTCAATACTACCCAATACAAACGTCGATTTATACATGTCAATACTACCCAATAACAACGTCGATTTATACAATACATGTCAATACTACCCAATAACAACGTCGATTTATACAATACATGTCAATACTACCCAATAACAACGTCGATTTACACAATACATGTCAATACTACCCAATAACAACGTCGATTTATACAATACATGTCAATACTACCCAATAACAACGTCGATTTACACAATACATGTCAATACTACCCAATAACAACGTCGATTTACACAATACATGTCAATACTACCCAATTACAACGTCGATTTATACAATACATGTCAATACTACCCAATACAAACGTCGATTTACACAATACATGTCAATACTACCCAATACAAACGTCGATTTACACAATACATGTCAATACTACCCAATACAAACGTCGATTTATACAATACATGTCAATACTACCCAATAACAACGTCGAATTACACAATACATGTCAATACTACCGAATACAAATGTCGATTTACACAATACATGTCAATACTATTTTTCACGGTAATACAAAAGATTCGAATAAGGTACTGTAATAATTATAATCTGATGCTCAATACGTACTCAAGAGAGGTTCAATGTCTACCCAATACACGCGGTGTATTTCGGCTAGTATTTATCACGGTAACTTATGACATATGACTGTAATAATTATTACTGATTGGTATGCAACGAACATGAACACACAATCAAAAATGATATTTTTTATAAACATTCATGTTGGCTACTGAATAAGATTGCTATAATAGCGAGCTTCAACTATCATATTTTTTACATGTAATCTATAAATCGACGTTTGTATCATGGGTCAAGTATTTTTACATGACTTGTATAAATCGACGTTTGTATTGGGTAGTATTGACATGTATTGTGTAAATCGACGTTTGTATTGGGTAGTATTGACATGTATTGTATAAATCGACGTTTGTATTGGGTAGTATTGACATGTATTGTGTAAATCGACGTTTGTATTGGGTAGTATTGACATGTATTGTATAAATCGACGTTTATATTGGGTAGTATTGACATGTATTGTATAAATCGACGTTTGTATTGGGTAGTATTGACATTGTATTGTTTAAATCGACGTTTGTATTGGGTAGTATTGACATGTATTGTATAAATCGACGTTTGTATTGGGTAGTATTGACATGTATTGTGTAAATCGACGTTTGTATTGGGTAGTATTGACATGTATTGTATAAATCGACGTTTGTATTGGGTAGTATTGACATGTATTGTGTAAATCGACGTTTGTATTGGGTAGTATTGACATGTATTGTGTAAATCGACGTTTGTATTGGGTAGTATTGACATGTATTGTAATTGACGTTTGTATTGTGTAGTTTTGTCATGTTTTGTGTAAATCGACGTTTGTATTGGGTAGTATTGACATGTATTGTGTAAATCGACGTTTGTATTGGGTAGTATTGACATGTATTGTATAAATCGACGTTTGTATTGGGTAGTATTGACATGTATTGTATAAATCGACGTTTGTATTGGGTAGTATTGACATGTATTGTATAAATCGACGTTTGTATTGGGTAGTATTGACATGTATTGTGTAAATCGACGTTTGTATTGGGTAGTATTGACATGTATTGTATAAATCGACGTTTGTATTGGGTAGTATTGACATGTAATGTATAAATCGACGTTTGTATTGGGTAGTATTGACATGTATTGTATAAATCGACGTTTGTATTGGGTAGTATTGACATGTATTGTATAAATCGACGTTTGTATTGGGTAGTATTGACATGTATTGTATAAATCGACGTTTGTATTGGGTAGTATTGACATGTATTGTGTAAATCGACGTTTGTATTGGGTAGTATTGACATGTATTGTGTAAATCGACGTTTGTATTGGGTAGTATTGACATGTATTGTATAAATCGACGTTTGTATTGGGTAGTATTGACATGTATTGTATAAATCGACGTTTGTATTGGGTAGTATTGACATGTATAAATGTGTAAGTATTGACGTTTGTATTGGGTAGTATTGACATGTATTTGTATAAATCGACGTTTGTATTGGGTAGTATTGACATGTATTGTATAAATCGACGTTTGTATTGGGTAGTATTGACATGTATTGTTTAAATCGACGTTTGTATTGGGTAGTATTGACATGTATTGTGTAAATCGACGTTTGTATTGGGTAGTATTGACATGTATTGTGTAAATCGACGTTTGTATTGGGTAGTATTGACATGTATTGTGTAAATCGACGTTTGTATTGGGTAGTATTGACATGTATTGTATAAATCGACGTTTGTATTGGGTAGTATTGACATGTATTGTATAAATCGACGTTTGTATTGGGTAGTATTGACATGTATTGTGTAAATCGACGTTTGTATTGGGTAGTATTGACATGTATTGTATAAATCGACGTTTGTATTGGGTAGTATTGACATGTATTGTGTAAATCGACGTTTGTATTGGGTAGTATTGACTTGTATTGTGTAAATCGACGTTTGTATTGGGTAGTATTGACATGTATTGTATAAATCGACGTTTGTATTGGGTAGTATTGACATGTATTGTATAAATCGACGTTGTTATTGGGTAGTATTGACATGTATTGTATAAATCGACGTTTGTATTGGGTAGTATTGACTTGTATTGTATAAATCGACGTTTGTATTTGGTAGTATTGACATGTAATGTATAAATCGACGTTTGTATTGGGTAGTATTGACATGTATTGTATAAATCGACGACGTTTGTATTGGGTAGTATTGACATGTAATGTATAAATCGACGTTTGTATTGGGTAGTATTGACATGTAATGTATAAATCGACGTTGTTATTGGGTAGTATTGACTTGTATAAATCGACGTTTGTATTGGGTAGTATTGACATGTATTGTATAAATCGACGTTTGTATTGGGTAGTATTGACATGTATTGTATAAATCGACGTTTGTATTGGGTAGTATTGACATGTATTGTATAAATCGACGTTTGTATTGGGTAGTATTGACATGTATTGTGTAAATCGACGTTTGTATTGGGTAGTATTGACATGTATTGTGTAAATCGACGTTGTTATTGGGTAGTATTGACATGTATTGTATAAATCGACGTTTGTATTGGGTAGTATTAACATGTAATGTATAAATCGACGTTTGTATTGGGTAGTATTGACATGTATTGTGTAAATCGACGTTTGTATTGGGTAGTATTGACATGTATTGTGTAAATCGACGTTTGTATTGGGTAGTATTGACGTTTGTATTGGGTAGTATTTGTATAAATCGACGTTTGTATTGGGTAGTATTGACATGTATTGTATAAATCGACGTTTGTATTGGGTAGTATTGACATGTATTGTATAAATCGACGTTTGTATTGGGTAGTATTGACTTGTATTGTGTAAATCGACATTTGTATTGGGTAGTATTGACATGTATTGTGTAAATCGACGTTTGTATTGGGTAGTATTGATTGTATTGTGTAAATCGACGTTTGTATTGGGTAGTATTGACATGTATTGTGTAAATCGACGTTTGTATTTGGTAGTATTGACATGTATTGTATAAATCGACGTTTGTATTGGGTAGTATTGACATGTATTGTATAAATCGACGTTTGTATTGGGTAGTATTGACATGTATTGTATAAATCGACGTTTGTATTGGGTAGTATTGACTTGTATTGTGTAAATCGACGTTGTAATTGGGTAGTATTGACATGTATTGTATAAATCGACGTTTGTATTGGGTAGTATTGACATGTATTAAATCGACGTTGTTATTGGGTAGTATTGACATGTATTGTATAAATCGACGTTTGTATTGGGTAGTATTGACTTGTATTGTATAAATCGACGTTTGTATTGGGTAGTATTGACATGTATTGTGTAAATCGACGTTTGTATTGGGTAGTATTGACATGTATTGTATAAATCGACGTTTGTATTGGGTAGTATTGACATGTATTGTGTAAATCGACGTTTGTATTGGGTAGTATTGACATGTATTGTGTAAATCGACGTTTGTATTGGGTAGTATTGACATGTATTGTATAAATCGACGTTTGTATTGGGTAGTATTGACATGTATTGTATAAATCGACGTTTGTATTGGGTAGTATTGACATGTATTGTATAAATCGACGTTTGTATTGGGTAGTATTGAATTGTATTGTGTAAATCGACGTTTGTATTGGGTAGTATTGACATGTATTGTATAAATCGACGTTTGTATTGGGTAGTATTGACTTGTATAAATCGACGTTTGTATAGGGTAGTATTGACATGTAATGTATAAATCGACGTTTGTATTGGGTAGTATTGACATGTAATGTATAAATCGACGTTTGTATTGGGTAGTATTGACATGTATTGTATAAATCGACGTTTGTATTGGGTAGTATTGACATGTATTGTGTAAATCGACGTTTGTATTGGGTAGTATTGACATGTATTGTATAAATCGACGTTTGTATTGGGTAGTATTGACATGTATAAATCGACGTTTGTATTGGGTAGTATTGACATGTATTGTATAAATCGACGTTTGTATTGGGTAGTATTGACATGTATAATGTAAATCGACGTTTGTATTGGGTAGTATTGACATGTATTGTATAAATCGACGTTTGTATTGGGTAGTATTGACATGTATTGTATAAATCGACGTTTGTATTGGGTAGTATTGACATGTATTGTATAAATCGACGTTTGTATTGGGTAGTATTGACATGTATTGTGTAAATCGACGTTTGTATTGGGTAGTATTGACGACGTTTGTATTGGGTAGTATTTGTATAAATCGACGTTTGTATTGGGGTATTGTATAAATCGACGTTTGTATTGGGTAGTATTGACATATATAAATCGACGTTTGTATTGGGTAGTATTGACATGTATTGTGTAAATCGACGTTTGTATTGGGTAGTATTGACATGTATTGTGTAAATCGACGTTTGTATTGGGTAGTATTGACATGTATTGTGTAAATCGACGTTTGTATTGGGTAGTATTGACATGTATTGTGTAAATCGACGTTTGTATTGGGTAGTATTGACATGTATTGTGTAAATCGACGTTTGTATTTGGTAGTATTGACATGTATTGTATAAATCGACGTTTGTATTGGGTAGTATTGACATGTATTGTATAAATCGACGTTTGTATTGGGTAGTATTGACATGTATTGTGTAAATCGACGTTTGTATTGGGTAGTATTGACATGTATTGTGTAAATCGACGTTTGTATTGGGTAGTATTGACATGTATTGTATAAATCGACGTTTGTATTGGGTAGTATTGACATGTATTGTATAAATCGACGTTTGTATTGGGTAGTATTGACATGTATTGTATAAATCGACGTTTGTATTGGGTGTATTGACATGTATTGTATAAATCGACGTTTGTATTGGGTAGTATTGACATGTATTGTATAAATCGACATTTGTATTGGGTAGTATTGACATGTATTGTGAAAATCGACGTTTGTATTGGGTAGTATTGACATGTATTGTATAAATCGACGTTTGTATTGGGTAGTATTGACATGTATTGTATAAATCGACGTTTGTATTGGGTAGTATTGACATGTATTGTATAAATCGACGTTTGTATTGGGTAGTATTGACATGTATTGTATAAATCGACGTTTGTATTGGGTAGTATTGACATGTATTGTATAAATCGACGTTTGTATTGGGTAGTATTGACATGTAATGTATAAATCGACGTTTGTATTGGGTAGTATTGACATGTAATGTATCAATCGACGTTTGTATTGGGTAGTATTGACATGTAATGTATAAATCGACGTTTGTATTGGGTAGTATTGAATTGTATTGTGTAAATCGACGTTTGTATTGGGTAGTATTGACATGTATTGTATAAATCGACGTTTGTATTGGGTAGTATTGACATGTATTGTATAAATCGACGTTTGTATTGGGTAGTATTGACATGTATTGTATAAATCGACGTTTGTATTGGGTAGTATTGACATGTATTGTGTAAATCGACGTTTGTATTGGGTAGTATTGACATGTATTGTATAAATCGACGTTTGTATTGGGTAGTATTGACATGTATTGTGTAAATCGACGTTTGTATTGGGTAGTATTGACATGTAATGTATAAATCGACGTTTGTATTGGGTAGTATTGAATTGTATTGTATAAATCGACGTTTGTATTGGGTAGTATTGACATGTATTGTGTAAATCGACGTTTGTATTGGGTAGTATTGACATGTATTGTGTAAATCGACGTTTGTATAGGGTAGTATTGACATGTATTGTGTAAATCGACGTTTGTATTGGGTAGTATTGACTTGTATAAATCGACGTTTTTATTGGGTAGTATTGACATGTATTGTGTAAATCGACGTTTGTATTGGGTAGTAGTATTGACGTTTGTATTGGGTATATGTATTGTATAAATCGACGTTTGTATTGGGTAGTATTGACATGTATTGTATAAATCGACGTTTGTATTGGGTAGTATTGACTTGTATTGTGTAAATCGACGTTTGTATTGGGTAGTATTGACATGTATTGTGTAAATCGACGTTTGTATTGGGTAGTATTGACATGTATTGTGTAAATCGACGTTTGTATTGGGTAGTATTGACATGTATTGTATAAATCGACGTTTGTATTGGGTAGTATTGACATGTATTGTATAAATCGACGTTTGTATTGGGTAGTATTGACATGTATTGTATAAATCGACGTTGTTATTGGGTAGTATTGACATGTATTGTATAAATCGACGTTTGTATTGGGTAGTATTGACATGTATTGTATAAATCGACGTTTGTATTGGGTAGTATTGACATGTATTGTATAAATCGACGTTGTTATTGGGTAGTATTGACATGTATTGTGTAAATCGACGTTTGTATTGGGTAGTATTGACTTGTATTGTGTAAATCGACGTTGTAATTGGGTAGTATTGACATGTATTGTATAAATCGACGTTTGTATTGGGTAGTATTGACATGTAATGTATAAATCGACGTTTGTATTGGGTAGTATTGACATGTATTGTATAAATCGACGTTTGTATTGGGTGTATTATAAATCGACGTTTGTAGTATTTTGTATAAATCGACGTTTGTATTGGGTAGTATTGACATGTATTGTGTAAATCGACGTTTGTATTGGGTAGTATTGACTTGTATAAATCGACGTTTGTATTGGGTAGTATTGACATGTATTGTATAAATCGACGTTTGTATTGGGTAGTATTGACATGTATTGTGTAAATCGACGTTTGTATTGGGTAGTATTGACATGTATTGTGTAAATCGACGTTTGTATTGGGTAGTATTGACTTGTATTGTGTAAATCGACGTTTGTATTTGGTAGTATTGACATGTATTGTGTAAATCGACGTTTGTATTTGGTAGTATTGACATGTATTGTGTAAATCGACGTTTGTATTGGGTAGTATTGACATGTATTGTATAAATCGACGTTTGTATTGGGTAGTATTGACATGTATTGTATAAATCGACGTTTGTATTGGGTAGTATTGACATTTATTGTATAAAACGAGGTTTGGATAGGGAAGAATTGACATGTATTGTATAAATCGACGTTTGTATTGGGTAGTATTGACATGTAATGTATAAATCGACGTTTGTATTGGGTAGTATTGACATGTATTGTATAAATTGACGTTCGACGTTTGTATTGGGTAGTATTGACATGTATTGTATAAATCGACGTTTGTATTGGGTAGTATTGACATGTATTGTATAAATCGACGTTGTTATTGGGTAGTATTGACATGTATTGTATAAATCGACGTTGTTATTGGGTAGTGTTGGCATGTATTGTGTAAATCGACGTTTGTATTGGGTAGTATTGACTTGTATTGTGTAAATCGACGTTGTAATTGGGTAGTATTGACATGTATTGTATAAATCGACGTTTGTATTGGGTAGTATTGACATGTATTGTATAAATCGACGTTTGTATTGGGTAGTATTGACATGTATTGTTAAATCGACGTTTGTATTGGGTAGTATTGACATGTATTGTATAAATCGACGTTTGTATTGGGTAGTATTGACTTGTATAAATCGACGTTTTTATTGGGTAGTATTGACATGTATTGTGTAAATCGACGTTTGTATTGGGTAGTATTGACTTGGATAAATCGACGTTTGTATTGGGTAGTATTGACATGTATTGTATAAATCGACGATTGTATTGGGTAGTATTGACTTGTATTGTGTAAATCGACATTTGTATTGGGTAGTATTGACATGTATTGTGTAAATCGACGTTTGTATTGGGTAGTATTGACTTGTATTGTGTAAATCGACGTTTGTATTGGGTAGTATTGACTTGTATTAATCTACTTTTGTTTTGTTTTGGTATAGATTGAATTGTATAAATCGACGTTTGTATTGGGTAGTATTGACATGTATTGTATAAATCGACGTTTGTATTGGGTAGTATTGACATGTATTGTATAAATCGACGTTGTTATTGGGTAGTATTGACATGTATTGTATAAATCGACGTTTGTATTGGGTAGTATTGACATGTATTGTATAAATCGACGTTGTTATTGGGTAGTATTGACATGTATTGTATAAATCGACGTTTGTATTGGGTAGTATTGACATGTATTGTGTAAATCGACGTTTGTATTGGGTAGTATTGACTTGTATTGTGTAAATCGACGTTGTAATTGGGTAGTATTGACATGTATTGTATAAATCGACGTTTGTATTGGGTAGTATTGACATGTATTAAATCGACGTTGTTATTGGGTAGTATTGACATGTATAAATCGACGTTTGTATTGGGTAGTATTGACATGTATTGTATAAATCGACGTTTGTATTGGGTAGTATTGACATGTTGTTATTGGGTAGTATTTGTATAAATCGACGTTTGTATTGGGTAGTATTGACATGTATTGTATAAATCGACGTTTGTATTGGGTAGTATTGACATGTAATGTATAAATCGACGTTGTTATTGGGTAGTATTGACTTGTATAAATCGACGTTTGTATTGGGTAGTATTGACATGTATTGTGTAAATCGACGTTGTTATTGGGTAGTATTGACATGTATTGTATAAATCGACGTTTGTATTGGGTAGTATTGACTTGTATAAAT